>NW_015658988.1:327890-338651 GCF_001515625.1 Sinocyclocheilus rhinocerous | reverse complement strand
CTCCGATGTCGGGCATTTGTCGGCGATTTCGCAAAACCTGTCGGCGAGTGAAAAATCGGGCTAAAACCGTGCAGTGTGAACTCGGCATAAGCAGTTCGCGAAGCGCTCGCCCAAGCGGAAAAATGTGCTGTTGCTGTCAGATCTGGATTGCCGAAAAACACATTGTGTTTGATGCTAAACCATGACTAAATCAAAAGAAAAAAACACTATCTGTATATTTTTATTTTCTCAAGCAAAGCAAATTTTAAAAGTCCACTGAAAACATATCTTCTTACATTTTTGGTCATAGACAACGTATGTTGAAGATATAGGCTACGTTATTGTCAACGCTATTGCCTAAGCGGTAAATTAAAAAAATTTAAAAAACGTGGGCTATATAAAACTTTTATAATAACAAACATCATATTGTTCCCTTTGTTTTGCGTATGCTTGTGTCTTATCACTCAGCATACCCGGTTAAAAAAGTCACCTCTCGCCACTGCAACCAAGGTATACAAAAGAGCATCTCTCAATGCACAACACATCAAACCTTGATGCAGATGGGCTACAGCAGCATTATACCACACCAGGTGCCACTGGAAAACGGTTGCCTGGTCTGACGAGTCTCAATTTCTGCTGCAATTTTCGGATGGTAGGCTCAGAATTTGGTGTAAACAACATAAAAGCATGGATCCATCCTGCCTTGTATCAACGGTTCAGGCTGCTGTTGGTGGTGTAATGCTTGTGGGGATATTTTCTTGGCACACTTTGGAGCCCTTAGTACCAATTGAGCATCTTTTAAACACCACAGCCTATACCTGAGTACTGCTGCTGACCATGTCCATTCCTTCATAACCACAGTCATCTTGTGATGGCTACTTCCATGTCTCTGAGGAAAGTTTCCAGCATCTTGTCGATCTATGCTGCAAAGAATTAAAGCAGTTCCTCAGACTTTTGTTCTGTTTATGTTTTGTATTTGTTTACTTTTCTTCAATGTACTTTTCTTCAGTAAATTTCTTCAATAAAGCATGCATCATCGTCCTTGTATTTATCATGACTGTTATGTTACACAAGGACAGCAAAAGGAGTTTAAAAGCTTAATACAGGGGATGGCAAGTCGTGTGTACACACAGGTGAAACAGAGTGGAGCTGGAAGCATGGAAGCACAAATGGTAGCCCACTAAAAATGAATTGGAAAATTGGGATTGCCTCATACAGGTTGCCTTTTACACCGTATACAGCAACTGTGAGGTCCGAATTTACTTTCAAAGTGAGAGACAAGGGGTGTGTTCCACATTGCTTTGAGAAATATAGCTACATGCAAACTTACCTAAACACCAATCCCCACCTCCATTCAGAAGTGCATTCCACTTTATCAAGCGGATGAGGAAAGGTTGTATGAAAATATCCTCAAGCCACCGATTTTGATCAAGGGAATGAGTCTACTCGTATGTTCACTTCAGGCAGCTCCATACAGTATACCACAATGCAACATGTTTGTGATGTCACAGCATCTTAACGTATTCCTAGCCCACACAACTCTAGTGTTAGATACAATATTATTTTGACATTTAAACACATAATACTTGTAGTTATCTTAAGATGACTAACTGTTTTGTTGTAGTTGTTTTTACATTGAAGAAGATTTCAAAATTATGGCTCAAAAATAGACTGGAACACAACCACGGCAGAACGGGAGTGACACTACAAGCAGATTCACGGGTGTTCTGTTTGTTGAGCAGGAAAAATGCAAAGAATATCAAGCAAAAATACAGACAAAGTTAGGCAATGTTTGGTTCATTTGAATATTTTTAACTTTCACTTACATGCAACACAGAATACAATATTTATACAGTAATCGCCTGAGATTCAGTATGATTTAGTATATAAATGAGCTTTATTATCATGGTAGCCATTTGAGGTTCCGTGATCCACACTGCATTTAAATGAGATAATATTTAGTAAAAACATTTTGTTGCAAAACCAACTTTCCAAATATTGCATCATTGCCATAATATCTCAAGAACTGGATAAATAGGGAAGACTTGGGCAAGTTGTTGAGAAAGTCTATATCTAAATAACTGGTTGAAAATCAGTTAAGGAAAACATCCAAAATGTTTAGTATTGTGGGAAAGAGGATTATGTTAAACTCAAAAACTGTTTCTTAGAAAATAGCTAATTACACTACAAGCTATGTTTAAAGGGGTAATGAACTGCATTTTTTTTTCTATTTTATCTTTCCTGAGGTGCACCTATAATGTTCATGTAGGATTTTTACATCATTTACTGTCATAATTTAGAAATAAAATGACAGTCATCTGATTTCAACTGTTTCAACTGTTTAAATGTTCAGGTCTCTTTTAAGACTTGTAAATACCCACTGCTTATGATTGGGTGACATCTTTGCATATGAAATAAGTATTAATGTGGAACTGTTTTGAAGACTTTTGCAATATTTTTACTATTACAGCTGCCGTGAAAAATCGTTAAAATGCTGATTACAGCATTATATTTAGATTTACTATATAAAATACATATATAAGATGTACAAAGATGGTGCACATTACTTACTTGCAATGCACAATATGGCTAACAAAAGTGATGTTCTCATTAGTTCATGCAATATGAGCTAACAAACTTCTGTGTTTGTGTCCATTGAAATTAAACATGATTAATATGATTTAACATATTTCTCATCATGATGCCTTGTGCATGTATAAACTGAAAATTGACCTTATTTTAAAAATATTGTCATTAAATATTGTAGATAGCAGTCCAGTCAAATTCCATGTGAAAATAGCTTATCTAATAAAAGTTCGAATTAACACATTGCATGTTCCTGCAAAACTGTCATATTGTAAAAGTCTGTAAAAGATTAGAATCCACAGTGAAATGAACTAAACAAAGAAATCGTCCTCTACTGAGGCATATTTGAAAATAAACAGCCACTTTCCTAACATTAAGAAAGTATTATAAGTATATTAATACTTACAAAAGTATTATTAAAAAAAATTACAACACAGCCCTTACGAAAAATACGTTTATTCAAGTGTGCTATTAGTATACTTCTTTTAAACTAAAAAATAGGAAAGTATACTTTTAGTCTACTTTTTATGCACTTCTTAGAAATGGGCTTTATGTACTTCTCAGAAATATACTTAAAATGACATTCAAGTATACTTGACTTAAACTTCTAAATATATTTTTGCTATAATTGTGTGTTTTCATTGTTATACTGTAGGGGGCGCTAGTACACATCCACATTCAAGTGTTTAAAAAAGAATGCATGAAGCTAGAATAACATTTTTTTGTTTACAAGCAGATACCCTGTTCTTTTGATGTTTTGTATGTTCAGATATTCATATAACAAAATATAGACAAACCTAAATAGGGACATAGTAGTATACTTAAAGTATGATGTAAAGTTCACTTAAAGAAAACTTACGAGTATACTTGTAGTATAAAACTACTAAACTAGTAGTTTACTGAGACTATACTTCAAAGTGTACTAAAATGCTACTACAAGTATTTAATTTGTAAACTATCAGTATACCTATAAGTTCACTTTTAGTATAGTTGCAGTACAAACTAAACATTTTGATGTAAACTAGTTGTGTACTCAAAGTTTACTACTGTTATACTTAAAGTATACTTTTATATACTAGAAAGTGGGCCAATTTAGTCCCAAGGAGTATTGAAATAGTACACTTACAAGTATACTGCTAGTACACTGATATTTGTATACTTACTACATAAAGTATACTTAAAAATATACTTGAACTTTATTTAAGTATACTTACTAAAATAAACTTGAAGTATACTACTTTTTGGTAAGGGAGGTTGGCAAGTTAAAATGAACATTTATTGATCCAACACAAAAATAAAAACAAGCAGACCTAATGCAATGTCTTTTTGAACATTCCTAGGCTTTTTTAATAGTTATAATGAGTGAAGATGTCCATGAACAGTTGTGAGGAATGTTGGCTATTTTTTTAGAATGTTCGTAGACATTATGATGTCATGGAAACACACCTTAGTATAACAGTGGTGGAAAACTCTAATTCTGTGTAGTGTGTGAGGAGTTGATCGAGAGCTAATAGACTGTGTGTAGAAAGAGTGGAAAGTCTAATACGCTCACGGTGATTACTGTTTATTCCAGCAATGGTTAAAATTGCAAGGGATGTTGAAAGGAACCGTTCTCTGTTTCAAGAGAGACTGGATAACTGGTTTCCAAATTTTCATGGTAAGTGCACCAAAATAAGTAATTATGGAACATGTGTGGACATTTGACAACATTTTAAAGGACATTTTATTTATACAGTAAAGAAGGACTCTTGAAGTTGCACCATTTAAATGGGTAATACATTTTTGTTTTCATTACATTAGCCCTTTTATTAAAACCTTCAGCTAAAGGGAATGGTGAGTTCAGCGAGAAGTGTCAGGTCTGGTTTCCAAACCTGCAAGGTGAGGTTATTTTCAAACATTGTCATACAGTGCACAGTAAATATACTGGGTAGCAAAACACAACATGGGAGTAGGACTGACTTCACATATCCATCAAAAACATCATAGACACCAGTAGTTTAAAAAATGAATCTAGGTTCAGAAACAGATGCCAGCTTTTTTATATATTTATATCTAACGCAAATACATTATACAATTTTTTTTTTTAAATGTGGTGTTTTAGTCCAAAATTGTCCAAATAATGTTTAGACCACTGTGTCCGTATATATTGATTTAGTTAATATTAATATTTAGAATACTGATTGGACCCCAATAATCTTCAATAACTTGTTACACATTAAAGTACCTGATTTAGGCAGTTATCTTAAGGAACTGTCTCTAAGATTTCTTATTTTATCATTTCTGCCAATAGCCAACACTAAGCCATGTGCAGAAGAGAAGGCTGAGTTTGGAAAACAGCTCCAGACCTGGTTTCATGACCTTCAAGGTAAGACTTTCAGGAAAGGTCATGACAACCATCACAAATTCACAGAATCACAGATTCTTTAAGTTTTGCATCATTTTTTTTTTTTTTTACTCTTATTTGGTTACACCAATAACGTCATAACAATGAAATAAATAATTCAGGAAATAAATTAAAATTTTGTCTTAATGTTTTTTTCTTCTTTCTTTGACCAGTAGCGGACTCTAAACCACCTGAGGAAGAGAAGGTTCAGTTCATGACAAAGCTCCAGGTCTGGTTTCCTGAATTCCAAGGTACGAACTTCATCCAGGGCCACAATAAATAGTTTTCTCTTAAGCATGAATATGCGGTTACATACACAACATGTTAGGCAGTAAATTAGTGTCACTAATTGTCAAACAATGATATTTGTACTTCACCTGTAGCTGACTCTAAACCAGGAGGCGACGAGAAGGCTGAGTTTGATAAAAAGCTCCAGGTCTTGTTTCCTGACTTCCAAGGCAAGAACATCAGCAAAGGTATTGGAATAATAGTTGATCAATATGGAATTTTCAGTTACAGATTTTTTTTTTTTTTACTTTACCTGTAGCCAACTCTATACCCATACTCACTCTCTTAATGCACATGACATCAACACATATTAAAATAAATAATTGAGGTAGTACATTATTGCCACCAATTTTCCCTTAATGACCATGCCACCTGACAATGTGGGACACACATTTATTCAGGATATTCGGAATAATGGTCACATTTTTTTTTTTTCAGCAGTAGACAACTCTAAACCTACTGACGTAGAGAAGGCTGAGTTTAGGAGGAACCTCCAGACCTGGTTTCCTGAAATTAAAGGTAAGAACATTACCCAGGGATGCAACAGATACAGTTCTCTTAAACTTTAATATGAACATCAAGTAAGAACATCAGCAAAGTAGGACACACATTCACCCAAGATATAATGGTTGATCAATATGGGATTTCCATGCACCGATTTCCTTTTTACTGGTATTATTATTATTATTTTCACCAGTAACCAAGTTTAAAACCACTGAGTTAGAGAAGACTGAGTTCAGGACAAAGCTCCAGATCTGGTTTCCTGATCTCCAAGGTAAGACCTTTAGCCAAAGGCTGCAGCCACCATAGACGCTGAGAGGGACAGATGTTTTCCTCAGATATTCGGAAAAATGGTTGAGAATTGTACAAATGACTTTTTTATTGTTTCACCAGTAGCCAACTTTAAATCGACTGAGGAAGAGAAGGAGAAGTTTACGAAAAAGCTCAAGATCTGGTTTACTGAAATTAAAGGTAAGAATTTCAACCAGCGCCACAACTAACAAGACTGTTTTCTCTGAATCTTGAATATGTGGTTACATGTAAGACAGTAGATTATTGCCACTAATTGTCTTTTTTATTATTTCACCAGTAGCCAACTCTAAACTGACTAAGAAAGAGAAGGCGAAGTTCAAGACTAAGCTCCAGGTTTCCAGACCCCCAAAGTAAGAACTTTGTAAAGTAAGGAGTAAGGAAAAAGTTAAGTAAGGAGCTTCTTCTTCTTGAAGTCAGCCTTTTCTTCTTTAGTTGGATTAGAGTCGGATACACCTGAAAATAAAAAAAGATTAAATGATTAAAATTAGTGCTGTGGATCGCCGGATCGGCTTTCACCGTGGACGAAGCCTGGGGTCGTTACATGTGGTTGCCACTCCTTTGTCGGATCCGCTGGCCGCAGCACAAAGAAAACAAAAATAATGACTTTATTCAACAATTCTTCTACTCCGCGTCACCCTATAGCACCATTTTGGAGAGTATCCACTGAACATAAACAGCGTATGCTGTTCTATGTCAGCTTCACCATGTGGATACGTTGTTTTCATTCAAATTCCAAATTTCCAAGTTTCGTTACTCTCCAAAATGGCTCTACAGGGTGACTCGGAGGAGATGAATTGTTGAATAAAGTCGTTATTTTTGTTTTCTTTGCGCACAAAAAGTATTCTCGTAGCTTCGTAAAATTACGGTTGAACCCCTGATGTTGCATGGACTGTTTTACCGATCTCCTTGCTATGTTTCTGTGCATTGATCGTGGTAATATCATTGCTGTCTATGGGAGGGTCAGAGAGCTCTCAGAATGCGTTCAAAATATCTTAATTTGTGTTTTTCAGAATTTTCATTTTTGGGTGAACTATCCCTTTAATCATTTCTTTTTTTTTTTTTTTTAGGAGTATCCGACTCTAAACCAATTAAAGAAGAAAAGGCTGACTTCAAGAAGAAGAAGCTCCAGACCTGGTTTTCTGAGCTCCAAGGTAAGAACTTTATCTAAGAGATTGGAACAACCATAGACATGTTTCCCACAGATATTAAAAAAGATAATAATAATAATAGTTTGTCTTTTTTTTCATCAGTAGCCGACTCTAAACCCACTGCAGAAGAAAAGGCTAAGTTCAGGCCAAAGCTCCAGATCTGCTCCACTGATGTGAACCACTGGGAGACCACAGTTGTCATACGTAGCCATGCAAGACCTGCTAGACCAGGGATGCCCAATCCTGTCCCTGGAGATCTGCCTTCCTGCAAAGTTCAGCTCCAACCCAGTCAAGCACACCTAAACCAGCTAATTAAGATATTCAGCAACACTTGATAATTACAGTCAGGTGTGTTGGAGCAGGACTGGAAACTAGACTGTCTAGTCCTAGCATTCAGTCATGTGGATTCTAGCATAAAACATAGATTATAAACATACTGACAGCATCTAAAATATTATATATTAATTATTATTCAGCAGTGCTTGTTGAGACAAACTATTCAACATTATTATTGCTCATACTTTAGATCAGGGATTTGAACAAGCTCCTAAACACTAAGTAATAAACCTCCATTTCCGCCAAATAATATGTCAGTTGATTGCATACAGTCATCATAATCCATCGTGCCAGTCATCATAATTCATTAAATTAAATTAAGTAATGTCTCAAAAGAGTAAGTGAATTGTAAGTTCATTATGTCAGGTATTTCCTTAGTTATGACTAATGAGTTGTTATATAATCCAGGAAATTTGGGTACAAGTGTCATTAGTGCCAGTCTAGTCGCTAAACAAAGGATTATAGCATTATAGGACTTGAAGTTGTCTTACCTGTGCTCAATAAAGCAAAACCAAACTCTTTACTATCCGTCAGTGAAAAACACTTCAAAGATGCATTTGTCTATGTGTGAAGAAGGGGGGAATAAGGGAATTGGCTAGTTGGCTCAGACAATGTATCTACATTGCTAGAACACATTTAATTGCCCTGGTTGCAAACCTTTTCATGTTTGGCACTGTGTGTGTAAGCGTGCATTTATTGGTTCACTTTATATCGTCTAACAGAATTAAATCTCTTTCACTAAGGCACACCTGTGGCATAATGGCTCTTTTTGTTTGGTGTAGCCCTTCATTCGCTCGCAATCATCAGCCTACGATTCATCCATTATGTGCTAACTCAAGTGTTTTGCGCAATAAACCATGGAGCGTCGTCTCCCTGGCTAACCGTCTGCATGTGTTTCTCTCTCCGTCTCTCACCATGTTCTCACAGCAGAATCGAGTGTTATTGCCTGAACTCTAATCTGTCCCTCAGGCAATGGAAGAGAATTGGATTTGAAGGCTACTCGTGGCGCTAGTGCTGTAATGCTAGCCGTTGAGCTTCGGGGGGGCCAATAAGAGAAAGCTTTCATAATAAGATCATTAAGTGTAATCAGTTAGCTTGGTCCCGCAACACCACACAAATGGCTTCGCTGAGCTGTGGTGGATTCAGCTAAGATAATAAATCAAAGCTAAATGCTAAGAAAAGCTAAAAGGCCTGTTGATTTAGTTTTTCTTAATCTACCAGTTTTCAGTTTTTTTTCTGTTTTGTAATTTGTTAGTGTTGTTTAATGGTCCAAAATGCACATTATACTGGTCAAACTTGCATATTTCTATGCCACACGATTTTTCTTTCTGCATTTCAAGTGCACAATGAGTTACGATAGCCATGAGACTTCGGATGAGTGAGCTAAGGCAATGATTTATTCGCAGACATCTGTGATATGTCTAAAGTGAGGATAAAATCATATATACATGAGTTATGAGAATAAAAGCAGTTGAGACTACATTCTCACTCGTTTTCTGCAAAATAAATATATATAGATGGACACATATATTTATATATTGCATTATCTCCATTGTACAAACAAATTTACATCAGACCGAGCTCTCAGACTGTAATTTGATTGACATTAAAATGGGTGACTCTGTACAGACGATTGGATAATCAGGTTGATTAACATGATTTGTTGTAAAGATCTTATGAGGAGTATTCATACTCCTCTGCGCTCCGTCGGCCAAAATCCATCCATCCCAAGTAATCTCTGTCCTTTATTCTGTGATTGTTGCCCATGGACCTGCTATTTGGAGAGGGGCTTCTGCGATATGTACCTGCATGAAATGCACAAAGACATATTAAGTTATTTATTTAAGCACAGGAACCTTTGGAAATTGCTATCTATTTATATATAAATCTAGAAATAAATCATTAGTAGAAGTATTATTTATTATACTATTATTATGTAATTCCTGTTGAGGGCAATACTTATATATAGAAGGTGCACAGTGTCGTTCACACAAACACTAAACCCCATCATGGTGACACACATGATTCTGAAATAATGCAATAAACATTAATTTAACAACATTATATGTAAGATTAAACCCTAATGTACACAGCTGATAAGAAAAAAACTAAGAAAAAACATGTTATTTCAACAAAAAAACATCAAATATGGAGTGTCGTGCAGGGAATTCTGGGAGTGTCAATTTACAGTTTGTTACTGTAAATTATACAATTACTTTTTCTTTTTCACTTCCAAAAACCGTATTTTTAACAGTATTTTACTGTAAAATTACATTAAATGTAATTACATTTATTCACCGAATATAGTATGGAAACTTACTGTTAACCAGTTAACAGGTTTTTACTGTAGCATTTTTACAGTCTTTTACTGTTAAAATCACAATCATTTTTTACAGTGAGAGGTTCAACAGAAATCTCAAATAGGAAAATATAACTCTAGTTGACCAAAGTTAATGCGATTGAAATGCTATTGAAATGGCATGATCATAGTTTCTAAAGGGTATAACATAATATGCATTAGGGACAATTTATTAAAGTTCAGTAAATATAAAATAGTCATTTGAAAGGAGAATTCCACCTTTGGTGGAGATGATTCTGGCCAGTAGTTCAGTCAAGCTGCTGCGGGGTTCTTGATCATCCTCTGCTTTGGACAGCAGGCTGAGTTGTCCACTGGAGGGCGCTGCACGGGTGTGGCGTGTGTGTTCCGCTACGGGCCCGAGATCTTCTGAGTGTGTGGGGAGAGAAAGGCAACTGCTGGTGGAGAGGGCAGCCAGCAGCACACACACACAGATCCCAGCGTTCATGGCTGAAATAAACACACACACATGTTAGAGTTTTAATATTGCTTCATTAAAATCCTATTAATTTGAGCTTTTGCATAATACACCTTAATGAGTAAAAAAAGGATCTAAAATTCATGTATGTCTAGTGAACAGATTTTTACCTGATTTTACATCAAACATAAAAATATTAAAAAGTTAAATTCCATTAAAAGATCCTCCATTAAAATAAATAAAAAAGATTGCTAAAAGAAAGAGGACTGAGACTTCCCTGCCTCCGTTCAAGACACGAAATTCAGCACAGTCACAGAGAAAAGGTGTAAATATGTTTGAATTAAACACCAGATATACAAACTAATTGGGGTGCAATGTGTAACACTGGTAGATCTCAACTATGGGTTTTTCTGTTTATTTCACCAGTTTCAGATAAAACCCATTTGCCAAAGAG
>NW_015658988.1:297385-327746 GCF_001515625.1 Sinocyclocheilus rhinocerous | reverse complement strand
AGAGATAGATATTAAAAAACGAATAACCCTAAATAACTCTTGGATTCAAGCCAAGAAGCAACAGCAAAAGGAACTGAAATGGAAATGTATGTCGAAACTGCATCACTGGCGCATCTCATTCACTCACTTCATATCTTCTTTGTTTTATTTAAAATCTACAAACTAAAATTCAAAACCATGGGACAAATTGCATATTACACAATATACAATATTACACAATATTTTACACAACTGTAGCCTGTCTAAAGAGATTTTACACAGAAGCATGCAAACACTGTAAGCATGCAACACTCCACATTCAAATATAAGAAAAATTGAGATCATACCTTCAGGTGAAACTCTGGCAGAGAGGAGGAGAGAGATAGAGAGATGGAGAACACACGCTGACTGCAGAACAAGTGTGTGTCTGAAACTTCGCTGCACTGTGCAAGAGAGGCCCTTAAATAGCGCTCTGAGTGGGCTGGCTCTGTTTGACCCACGTAGTGACAGGCGCAATTCCACTGTCTGTGTATATGAATGAGGTTGTGTGTTTGCGCAAGCTTGACGCAGAACCGAGAGCAGCAGGGTATTCTCACAGGATACAGATTGTGACATTGTCACTCAAGGGGACCGGGGGATCTCCAGAGGACAGACCATCCTAATTACAAATATGCACAAACCTCCACAACAACTGAGTTTCCTCCCCCTACCAATAAGGGTCCATCCCTTTTTGCCCATTAACCATAAGATGCACATTTTGATGTTATGGATGCTGATGTCTTTAATGTGCATTGCACTGTTTGACACTCTGTATCAGTGGTTCTAAATTTTATTTTGTTTTTTTTTCAGTACCCAATTTTACATAAGACATACAATCGACGACCCACCACAGTACAAAAACCATGCAAAGTAAAAAAAAAAAAAAAAACCTTGCAACTGAAAGTAATAACATTCATATAGATCAATAGATCTTAATTAATAAATCATTTGATATAATTTTGATATATAGTTTAATATATTAAGTTGTATTTTTATTAAATCACAAAGGATTTTATATAATCATCCCTTTTCCTTTTCTTCCACTACTTCTTCTTCCCCAAAATGATGTATTTTAAAGGAACACTGCACTATTTTTGAAAATAGGCTCATTTTCCAGCTCCCCTAGAGTTAAACAGTTGAGTTTTACCGTTTTCGAATCCATTCAGCCGATCTCTTTAGCCATATCGGCCTAGAAAATCACAACTTTTCATTTTCTGTCGGTCTTAGTACAGAGTTTTCTTAGTACAGTCGGTCTTAGTAGAGTCAAGTTTTAAATAGGAAAAATATAGAAACTCTTTGGTCATTTTTGAGCGAGATGCTAACCGTCTAATCAGATTCAATGCTAAGCTACAGCTAAAAGTGCTACCGCCAGACCCGGAGATCGGCTGAATGAATTCGAAAACGGTAAAACTCAACTGTTTAACTCTAAGGGAGTTGGAAAAGGAGCCTATTTTCAAAAATAGTGGAGTGTTCCTTTAAGAGAACCATAAATTTTTTTTCTACTATAGTAGTGTAATACTTTACATATGCAAAGAATAAGCCCTTTTTAAACCAACTTATTGGTATGAACATAATGATATACTACAATAACTACAGTATCTCTCTCTAAGTAGAACATTTCAAAGGTCCAGTGCCTAAAGGGTTTGAAAGACTAAAAAAGGAGAAAGGCTATAATGCATGTGCAAAGATGCAGATGCACAAATATGCACACGTCTTTATTGTGTATATATCCCTATTGCCCTGTTTCTTCAAAATATAAGAGTTGAGGTTTACAGTAAGTCTTAGTCTTCTAATTATGCATAATAATGTTTCATTGAAATATCCTTGAGGAAATTGCATCATTTTATTTTAATAGCCTGCTACTCACAGCAGGACAGAATGGAAAGACAAATACCGTAATAATGAAAGAAAATAATAGAAGGATTCTTTAAATGCTGTTCTTTTTAGATTTTTTATTTGATGGTGTGTGTGTGGGTCTGTCATAATTACACGGTGCTTATTTTTTCCACTCCCTATCTCCTTTCATTGTATGGAAGATAAAGATATCCTCAGACATTCTGCTGAACCTTTTTCTGTTTGATGAGAAAGAATGTTGTAAGAGTTTGTAACTAAATTAGAAACATTTGCCATAGTTTTAATTTTTGAGTGAAATTAAACAACCCTTTAAATAACATTGCAAAGAGGTTTCAACAGTGTATGAGTAAAAAAAAAAAGTCAGATACTTGCAACTGATGCAAATGCCTTCTTGTTGCTATACTACATCTGCAGCATATGTAAGATCCTAACAGAACAGAAAGTGAACATAACAATAAAGAGACTAAAGAAAAAAAAAGAGAAAGAGAAAGCACTCAGCTGGGACCAAGATGGATAAATTTGTCCCGACCCTGCCGATCCTTTGCTCATTGAATTCTGAACACCCACTAAACACCCTGCTATGAGAAAATTACTCACAATTCTCTATAAGGCTTCAGGCAACCACTAAGTCTGTCTTCAAGAGTACAGACTCCATCATCAGGATGCAGGTAAATGCAGTACCTATAGCCCGGCTCACACGGTCGGCCTCAAGCGTATGTCTCCTTTAAGCTTCGGATTTACCTTTGCCTGACAAATGTTTCACAGCACTTTCAACTGGCTGAGCAATAAAAAAGAAGAAACTGACTTTGCTATTACAGTCCAGATACAAGGTAAACATATTTTTAAAAGTTCTAAATAAAACAATGATTACTGGAGCACATTTTACGAGAAAATACCATTTAAGTCTTTCTACTTCAATATTTCATGTTTAAATTCAATGCGTTACTTGCTGTTTCTTTGTAATTATATATGAAATTTACTATCAAAGTGAAAACTTTTTAAAATCCTGTACTTTTTTTATACTTATTTATTCATTTATTTGTAGTTACTATCATTGATTCATTGCTGAGTTCATCATCACAGGTGTGTGAACATTCTGCTGTAATAAAAAAATCAAACAAACTCTCAATCCCCATAATAATTTGAACACTACTATAGCATATACTATCCCAAATATGTGACCCTGGACCACAAAACCAGTCATAAGGGTCAATTTTTCTGAATAAATAAGCTTTCCATTGATGTATGGTTTGTTAGGATATATAGGAGATACAACTATTTGAATATCTGGAATCTGAGGGTGCAAAAAAAAATCTAAATACTGAGAAAATCGCCTTTAAAGTTGTCCAAATGAAGTTCTTAGCAATGCATATTACTAATCAAACATTAAGTTTTGATATATTTACGGTAGGAGATTTATAACCCTTTAACGTCCATGGTTAAGAGGGGAACTAACCGCCTCAAGTGGTCCAGCACAGCCATTCAAGCTTTTGAACAGCTTAAGCAGCGATTTGTCACCGCCCCCATTCTACGTCATCCTGACCCCGAACTCCCCTTCGTCGTGGAAGTGGATGCTTCTAATACTGGCCTGGGTGCTGTTCTATCTCAAAGGCAAGGTTCACCTCCTAAACTATACCCATGTGCATTCTATTCCAGGAAATTAAGCATAGCAGAGAGGAATTATGACGTCGGAGATAAGGAACTCTTAGCCATGAAAGCAGCTTTTGAAGAGTGGCGTCACTGGTTAGAGGGGTCTACACATCCATTCACAGTGTTTACAGATCATAAGAACCTGGAATACCTGAAAACCGCAAAAAGACTCAACCCCAGGCAAGCTCGCTGGTCACTATTCTTCACTCGTTTCAAGTTTGTAGTCACTTATCGTCCTGGATCCAAGAACACCAAAGCTGACGCTCTATCCAGACAGTATGAACCCGACCAATCTCCACAACTTCCTGAAACAGTTTTGTCCCCCGACCTCATTGTTGCTCCCGTCCAGTGGGATATCATTACTGAGCTTGAACAAGCCAACGCCCAGTCCGAAGTACCAGTTGAATGCCCCCCTAATAAGATCTTTGTCCCTGAAATCCTCCGAAATCGAGTCCTAGAACATGTTCATTCTCTGCCCAGTTCTGGTCATCCTGGTATTAACGCCACCATCCATCTCCTGCAAAACCGCTTTTGGTGGTCCTCCCTGTCTAAAGATACCATCATGTTTGTTCACCAATGTCAAACCTGCAATATTCAAAAACCATCACGTCAACTACCAGCCGGGCTGCTCCAACCTCTTCCAATTCCACAACGTCCCTGGTCACATATCGCAATTGACTTTGTCACCGATCTACCAGCCTCCAACGGTCACACAACCATCCTCACCATCATCGATAGATTCTCTAAAGCCTGCCGCCTCATACCACTTCCCAAACTTCCCACCGCCCTACAGACAGCTGAACATCTCTGCAACCAGGTTTTCCGATTCTACGGGCTACCAGAGGATATAGTTTCTGATAGAGGTCCCCAGTTTACTTCACGGGTCTGGTCAGCATTCTTCAGGATGCTTGATGTAAATGTAAGCCTAACGTCTGGTTATCATCCTCAATCAAATGGTCAAACCGAAAGATTAAACCAAGAACTCACCCGTTTCCTTCGATCTTACTTCAGTCACCATCAGAACGATTGGAGTCGCTACCTGATATGGGCAGAGTATGCTCAGAATTCCATTCAAAAATCCTCTACTGGTCTGACCCCCTTTCAATGCATCCTTGGATTTCAACCGCCCCTCTTCCCCTGGTCTGGAGAACCCACTAATGTCCCTGCAGTCAATGACTGGTTACTCAGAAGTGAAGAAACCTGGAATCAGGCTCACACTCACCTCCAGCATGCCATTCGTCGACAGAGAGAACAGGCTGATCGTCATCGCCGTCCTGGTCCGGAGTACGGTCCTGGTCAGTGGGTGTGGCTATCCACTAGAGACTTACGTCTTAGGCTGCCCTGCAAGAAACTCAGTCCCAGGTACGTGGGCCCATTTCAAATTATTAGACAAATCACACCTGTTTCTTTCCGCCTTGCCCTGCCTAATCATTATCGTATTTCTCCTACATTCCATGTATCTCTACTCAAACCCGCTGGTGGTCCGAATGAGGAGGGAGAGGAGGTGTCCGGTGACCAGGGCCCCCTGCCCATCATGGTAGATGGCGAGGAGGCATACCAGGTTCAAGAACTGCTTAACTCCAGGCGCCGGGGAAGAATTCTCCAGTATTTGGTCGATTGGGAGGGGTACGGTCCGGAGGAGCGTTCCTGGGTTAATGCAGATGACATTCTCGACCCCAACCTTGTGGAGGAGTTCCACCGCACCCATCCGGATAGGCCGGCCCCTCGACCGCGTGGGAGACCCCGGTGTCGCCCGCCTCCTTGCGCCAGGAGACGCTCTCAGGGAGGGGGCTCTGTCACAGAGGCGAACTCCGTGATTCCCTCTTCCGACCATCAGAGGGCTCCCTCACCCGAATATTGACTCTGACACTCTCACACTACATTTCCCATCAGCCCCGTATCTGGCACTGATCACCTAGCCCAGCTGTAGCCCACAGAATCCTAATATACTTTCATTAAATGTGATTTGCTTGTCACGTTCCTTCACAAAACATGAAAATAAATATGATAAATGTAAGAAAAATAAAGATATATAGTGGCAGTGTGATTTCTTTCTGCAGCTGTAGCCCCCAAACTGCTC
Organism: Sinocyclocheilus rhinocerous; assembly: GCF_001515625.1. Taxonomy (NCBI): domain Eukaryota; kingdom Metazoa; phylum Chordata; class Actinopteri; order Cypriniformes; family Cyprinidae; genus Sinocyclocheilus; species Sinocyclocheilus rhinocerous. The sequence goes on along the minus strand of NW_015658988.1, from coordinate 322,144 downwards.
ATTACAAATGTAGATGTGGTTTCAAATCAGGAAAAAGAGGAAAGAGCGAGATTCTGCACTAGCACTTTCATGTGAGAGACTCTTCTGAAAATGGAGACAGAGAAGAAATCTGCCGAATGATGATGGTCACACTCACCAAGGATTCTTATGTATAAAGTCAATACATTTCAAACAGCTTTTGTCAGTTCTTGAGAAAAACTAATGTCACATATCAATATTTGTATAGGAAATCTATCAAAATTAGGGATGCACGATATTAGATTTTGCCGATATCCAATATGCCGATATTTTTCAAATCTTTTTGGCCGATAGCCGATGCTGATACATATTTCCTTTTGTTTTCAAACAACACCAAGTCTCTCCTATGCAGAAATTATAGACATATTATTTTTTTTATTTTGGTTAGTTGAGCAAAAAAAAAATTGTTAGAAATAATAAACATGATTTAATTTCTTTTTTTAATGAGAGTACATGAAAATAACTATAATTGTCACAGAGTCGAACTCCGTGATTCCCTCTTCCGACCATCAGAGGGCTCCCTCACCCGAATATTGACTCTTACACTCTCACACTACATTTCCCATCAGCCCCGTATCTGGCACTGATCACCTAGCCCAGCTGTAGCCCATCAGCTGGCCTATATAAACAGTCTGTTCCTTCCAGCTCATTGCGAAGTCTTGTTTTACTGCGGTTTACATTTCTGAGCGTTTTTCTCTGTTTTGCCTGCCTGTTGTGACCCTGTCTGTACCTCGTTTATGATACTCTGCTACCTGCCTTCTGGATTATCCGCCTTGTCTCTGAGTTGTGATTCATTGCCACCTGCCCCGACTTCTAGCCTGTTTACTGACAATGATTGTGTTTAACCCCCGTCACTGTGTTTGCTGGTATGTGACCATTGCCTGTTTGACCACGATTGCAATAAAGCCTGCTTATGGATCCCACTTCGAGTGACGCTTCGTTACACATGGAACATGATCTTTACTTAATATCCTAATGATTTTTGGCATGAAAGAAAAATCGATAATTTTGACCCATACAATGTTTTTTTGGCTATTGCTAAAAATATACCCAAGCGACTTAAGACTGGTTTTGTGGTCCAGGGTCACATATATTTATGCACAATTAAAATGGGTTTAGATTAGGCACCAATTCTCACTATTAACTAGTTACTAAATTAGCGTGCATATTAGCATATTGGCTGTTTGTTAGTACAACTAACCTTACTAACTATTAATAAGCATTAAATTAAGAGTTTATTGAGGGAAACCCCATAGTTAATAGTAAGAATTGGTCCCCAAACCTAAGAGTGACCATAAATGGTCAGAGTGAATCGTGATTAATTGAAATTGTGGTTAAATTGCAAGTGTGAGCTTTGTTTTGAGTATTTAAATATATTAGCTTTTAGTTTTATTGGAAATAAAGACCATGTCTCTATAATAGTTTAAATAAAACATTATATCATCAAGAAACTATTGTCACTGAATGATGCATGTAATTGTGAGTAATAAATGGAAAGGATGATACATTTCAAGTCTCAATGAGGCTTCGTGTCTCATTTTAAAGTGCAGTTCTGTGTGTTTTCAATGTAGGTTTGTCTTTTTCTGCAATTTCGCACACTTGGCCACCTACTCCTCAAAATGATGTGTGTATAAACATCCACTTGTGTTTGAGAGTCTAGACTCAACAATGCAAATGAACAATTATTCATAATAAACAGTTATAATGGTTTTCTCTTGAGGGATTATTAGAACAGTTTGAAACATCATAACAAAGACATCTCACTGTGTGAAAGGTTATTCTCTTTGGACTTAGGGGTGAATTCAAAGTCGATTCTGAATGTTGATTTTAATACTGATACCAAGGAAACTGGAATACTAAAATATATCTTACAATTCTCTGAGAGAGGTTCACAGACAGATGGTTGGTATGTTTTATATCCTCCAGGTGGGAACAGCACTGAATGAATATTCTGATTCAATAATATGCACACTGAAGCCATCTTCTGCAAAGAACAACCATTCTGCATTCCAGCTGTCTGACAAACTGTGACGAACATCGTAACAACTTCCAACTTTCACAGTTAACTTTTCAGTTTGTGACTAGTGATGATGAAGAAAAATGATGGAGAAGAAAAAAAACTGATTTAAATCATTGATTGACCTCTATACCTCTCAGCATTTTACTTTCAAAACTGTACACATAGACTTTGGAAGGAATAGACTCTTAGAATACCTCCTGTAGAATGTGATTCAATATATTACAGTTGATCATTATATACTTTCTTTGTAGTTTTAGAACACTCTCTTTCCATTTCAGAGGGCACTTAAGATACACTGTAAAAAAAAAAATTTTTTACAGTAAAAAATTACAGTAAAAAAACGGCAGCTGTGGTTGCCGGAATTTTACCGTAAAAAATACGGTAGCAACGTTTTAGGTTTTACGGTTTTAACTTAAATTTACAGTTAAATACCGTAATTTCATTAACTGATATAATGTTAATATACCAACCTTATTGAAGTACTGAAATCTGTTTTGTACCTTTGTAATACACTGATAACCACCCAATGCAGGTGGTGATGAGAAAGTCACATGATGAACCAAAGCCCAACACAAGCAGCTTTTAAACAATAACATATATAGAAGGTGCACAGTGTCATTCACACAAGCACTAAACACCATCATGGTAACACACATGAAACTGAAATAATGCAATAAACATTCATTTAACAACATTAGGTGTAACACACAACCCTAATATACAAAACTGATAAGAAAAAACTAAGAAATTTGAAATGTAAAGCAGGGAATTATGGGAATGTTAATTTACGGTTATTCACTGTAAATTATATGGTCTTTTTCACTTCCAAAAACGGCATACTACCATAAAATCAATGTCCAATACATGTAATGTCCAATACAGTTTTTCACCGTATATAGTAGGTGAATTTACCATTAACCATTTAACAGGTTTTTACTGTAGTATTTTTACAGTCTTTTGCCGTTAAATTCACGGTCATTTCTTACAGTGTATGGCTATTGTATAGTCTCCCGTCTATGAAATGATTACCATTCAGTTTAGTTTACTAGTTTTGGAACCCTTACACAAACATAGACCATTATATGTAGTTATGGTCATCTCCATAACCTGACACCCAGTTCACAAGATGATGGAACTGAATAATTATGGGTACTTGTTAAGGTATTTTCTACTATTATTATCCATATATTACACTGTTATTACATGTATATTACACTATGTTAATGTAACCTTGTTCTCACGCATTTGTTAGTTTTATTGTAGTTTTAGAACACTGTCTTTCCATTTTTAGAGGACACTTAAAATGATCAACTATTGCATTGGCTAAGGCTATTGCAAAGGCTTTTGCATTGTCTCCCATCTATGGCATTCCTGAAATGATTACTAGTCAGTTTAGATTACTAGTTTAGAACTTACATAAACATAGACCATTATGCGTAGTTAGTATCATCTCCATAACCTGACACCAAATGCACAAGATTATTGACCTTATAGTTATGATAATTATGGGTTCTTGCTTTTTTATATATAATATTGTTATTAAACCTGCATTACACTATGTTGATGTAACCTGGTTCAAACCCTCTAACCTCTAGATATTAAATTAGTTTAGGAAATTATTCACACACTAAACAAATTTATAAACATAGTACTAATGAGATACTGTCTTTCTGATTCTTGGGTTAACCTGGTCAAAGCTGCAGGCCCCTAAAGCATCTCCTCTCAGCATCTCAACAGAACAACAACTGCATAATGAATAGCAATGAGCTTCAGTCCTACAGAGCAACCAGCGTTCAACACTCCACAATAATCTCCACAAAAACAGGGCAACACGATTCATTAAATAATCCAATGGCAGAGTCCATCATTTGGAGTGGATACGAGGATGCTGGCGTACGAGTGTGGCAATTACTTTTGAGTGTGTGAGTCAGAGAAACAGCAGCCTCATTGTCACAACCTGCCCTCTTGCCACATGGATCCCTCAGAGGCCTCTGGGTTGATGTCTAATGGCAAAGTATGAGGGCTTTTGGGAAGACTAGATCTCTAGACCTTACAAGGACACTAGAAGAGAGCAGTTCTAATAAGGATAGTGAGGACGTGACTGATTAATGAACAGTACAAACAATTATTATATATTTAAAAACAGTTGATTGATTTTAAATACAGTACAATATTAGTAACAATTTAGTTGTTAACAATTAACAACTACCTTACTAACTATTAACAAGCAGCAAATTAGGAGTTTGTTGAGGCAAAAGCCATAGTTAAAGGGGTCATAAGATGCTACATGCACTTTTACAAGTTGTTTGAACTGAAATGTGTGTTGGCAGTGTGTGTACACAACCACCCTATAATGATAAAAATCCACCCAGTGTTTTTTTTTTTATCTGGTTAAATGTTTTCCCCTTTCTCAAATCGAGCCGATCTCAGATGCCTGTCTGTGTGACGTCACACAGACAGGCCCCTCCCACGACAGTTTGATTGACAGTAGCGTTTCGGCACAGACTGGACTGGTGTCTTACCTTAGACCCGCCCTGAGTGAGCTGTCATCAGTCCGCCATTGTTTCACCGCCGGAGCAGATGTAGACAAGAATGACTCCTAAGCGATTGAGGTGTTCTGTTGTTGGGTGTAATAATGAACATAGCAGTCGTCATTTACTCCCGACATCTGAGCCGCTGAACTCGCAGTGGGTTTCGTTTGTTTCTGAAGGGAATGCGCCCCCGATCTACATAAATGCGTCTATGTTCACGAGAATCATTCATGATCCAGCCTCATCTACAGAAGAAGTGAGTATAATGTTTTGTAATGAATCTTTGCAAATCGCCTTTCCTAATAATGTGCTAATTAGCAAGTTTCACGATGAATGCGGCTAAAGTAAACAGTCCCTCAAAGAGCGGCTCGGAAGAGAGGGGCGTGGTCAGCAGAGCTCATTAACATTTAAAGGGAAATGCTACAAAAACGGCTTGATCTGAAAAGAGCTGTTTTTGACAGGGTAAAAAAAGGTGTTTTTACACTACCATTGAGAAAATTTAACCAAACTATGTTACAGACTTTTCATTAAGACCCTAAAGAATCATATCAACTTGTGGAAAATGGGCATCATATGACCCCTTTAATGGTTTGTTAATAGTGAGAATTGGACCTTAAAATAAAGTGTGACGCACTTTAGTTTAGGGACCAATTCTCACTATTAACTAGTTGCTTGTTAGCAATAACAGTAATGCATATTACTAGTATATTAGCTGTTTATATACTTATAAAGCACATATTTTGCTTGAACATATTTTAGATCCCTTAATTGTACCCCATACCTAAACTTAACAACTACCTTACTAACTAATAATAAGCAGCTAAATAAGCCAATAAGCTCCTAAATTAGGAGTTTATTGAGGCAAAGGTCATAATTAATAGTTAATTAATAGTGAGAATTGGACCTTACATTTAAGAGTTAATTTAAAGTTGATATGGTAAGACACACAACTAGAATTTGACATTTTGTGAAAAAAAAAAGTGATGTGTGTCTGTGTAAAACTCATATTGCAAGGGATTGTGGGTAGTTGCCAAGGCATTTCTATGCTGTTGTTAAAGTTTTCCAAGTTTTCCTAATGGGGCGCCAAGTGTAACCTGACTAATTTTTGGATCCCACTAATGTATGTTAGATGGACTGCTGTCAAAAATGTATTTTGTGCATGAAATGCACACTCCATTCCCTTATAAGGGTGAATGCACTTTTTATTTTGTAGATTCATTTATAAGGGAAGTTGATGGACAAACAGTATGTTGTAGCCTGGTTCTCTAACCTCTATTTACATTTTTGTAATAATAAATATATACTGGTTTTGAAGTGCAAATTGTTTTAGTTTACAGCATGTTATATGTTATTCTTCTAAAGTTATTTACCTATAGCGGTTAATGAATGAGAAGTCTCACACATTTACAGGAAATATAGACCTACGTGTTGAAAAAGCATGTCACAAAATATTCATTTGAAGGACACATTTTTATTCCTCTCCAGTGGAGGAAATTCATATTTTATCAGGAGTTTTATCAAGTGCTGACATAATTTTTCACTTGATGAAATGCAATTGGTGTTTGTCTTTCTGTGTAAGAAATAAAAGTATAACTTTGGTCATCAAATACTGCATTCCGTGTCACACAATTCATTCACTACACAAAATCAGTCTAGTTACACTTGGCGCCCCGCATATTAGCTCATATACTAATAAAATCAGTTGCAAGCAATTGCTTCTATGCGATTGATTCAGTAACACACAAACACCCATCAGGCACATCACAGCACATGAATAGAATAGAATTACTGTGAATAGAATGCATTACTGTTGTGGCTTCTGTAATGTTTCTGGGAATGGAAAACAAGGAGTCTAACAATGTTAAGCAAATGAAGAAGCTGTAAAAGCAACAGGAAGCAGAGTTGCAGCTATTATCAGTACAGAGATGATGCTAATAGTGCAGAAACACTGTACTGATCTCATTGTGAAAGCACTGGGTCTCTTTTGCAACCCCCTGAACTCGTATCCGTGATATGCTTGTGGAAAATCTAGCACCTACAACTTGTTTATGAATCCAGGTTTATTCAAGTAAAATTCCTATATGATTTATTATATGATATTTCACTTTCATTGTGTACTCACTCACCGTCACGTTGTTCCAAAACCATGTGGCTTTTTTCTTCTGCAGAACACAAAAGAAGATATTCTGAACACATGTTTCAGTTGTCTTTATCCATTTTATGATCTGTGGGGTCCAACACTTTCAAAAACCAAAAGGATACTTTCATGGCAGTGTAAAATTAATCAATAGCCCATGACTCAATTGTTATATTCTTCAGACCCCACAATCACTTTGTATGATGAACAGATACACAAATTAAGCCTTTATTCACTTTAAAAATAATTTCAAATCAAAATACATGCACACAGAAAATACAAATATAGCAACACAAACCCACATTGGTTTTCACAATGTCATGGCATTTGGTCATGTGACATACGAGAACAGACAAGGTTTTTACATTAGCTGATTCATGCGTTGATAATTGATTTGATTTGAGAGTGAATAAAGACGGCTCACATTTGTCCTGCCTTGTGTTGCACATAGCCATTTTTCTTCATTAGCATTCATATCGTGGAATGAAAAAAAAGCTCAGAGGAATTCTAATCCACATTAAACACAGAACCTAAAGGCAAATTCCAACTTTCTCTGACATTTTGCCCTCTGTATAATCCTATTCCTTGTGGATGACTAAGACATCGATCTCTTCCGCAATCTTTCTGTTCAACTTTTGTTCTTCTTTTGTCCTTCTTTTCATCAAATCTGAATGGGAACTAGCTTTTGGGCATCTGGATGATATAAGGTATGTTGTTGTTGTGTTTAAGAGATGATTCCCCTTCAATTTTTCAATACAGCTGTTACACTGAGTCAAAAGATAGATAGATAGATAGATAGATAGATAGATAGATTTTCCCATAATGCACAACAAAGTCAGAGTTATTGTTTTTCAGAGCAGCGGCAAACGCCTGTGAAAGACAAACTGAGAGCAGCTGAAGAATTAAAGTCTGAAGGAAAGAATATAAGTAAAATAACGCAGGTGCAGCTGAGGCCAGAGACAGGGACAACTCTTTGCTTTTTGGATATATGACTCCTAATTTTCATTACAGGAAACATTTGCAAATACGTTGGATTTCCCATAAGCAATCCAATGGCAGAATTGTAATCCAAATGTATTACTTCTGAAGGAAATTATACGTTTTGCACCTTTTGGCTTGGGGCTCTAATATTTGTGGTACCATAATCCCATTCTCAGCTACAATAAATGAGTTCTAGAGTGTTTCTGAACAGTTTTTCATGGCAGAAGGGACACAATTTAGCAGGCTAGACTGACCACAATTCACACAGTAACACCTTCTTAGACCCAGCTGAGTAGCTCCAGGGCACTTTCCCCCTCCTTTCTCTCTATCTCGAACTCTCTGCTGTGCACCAAATAACAAAATAAGACACATTAAACTGTACCGTTTGTTATTAGTGCAACCATTTTCAAAAAATATGTATCTAGCAGACACAATCCACAAAATAGGAGCTGATTAATATTGATTGCTAAATAAGAGAAGAAACAAAACTTTATTACACTGAAACGATGATCGATAGCCTTTCACATTAATGTTTGTTCGTTCAACATGTCATTTTCCACCTGAACAGTTCTGAAGTTCTCTTTTAAATGCCCAATGGCTGGTCTCACAGTTATCGGACAAACAACGTACCTTCTTTCCAGGTGGCATGGTAAGATCAATTGTCTGGATCAACACGTTTAACAGCCTTTTGCACATTTCCTGTTCATGTCTTTTCTAGACACGAGTTTAATGGTGTACAAGAGACGAGAGCCAATGTACTGTCATAGTAAAAGCTGGAACAGCAAGTAAATGCGCGCTACAAATTACGTCAAGTGATAAACTCAGCCCACATTGTTTGAAATGTATAATGGTTCTATTTATTAATGCAATATATCCCAAAACACAAGAAAGAATGATATTACAAATATATACCTGACCAAATTCGAACGTAAAGCCAGTTTAAGTTGTGTTAATCTTTTTTTCCCTGAACCCACAGAGGTCACTCACCTTGTTTGCACAATGTTGCCAGCATTTGTAGCTTTGCTATAAAGCCATGTTGAGTGGCTTATTCATTTTAGTGAGTCATGGCTATTGTGACTAGCACCCATATTGACTTTTGTCCTTTCATTCTCACTGCAAAGGCAAAGTCAGTCCAATTACGCAATGCATAATGCACATTATGCTCTTCCCAAACAAACCACACTCACAGTGGAGGCAAGACCTCTGTGTTATTGAGTGCACAGTATTTCACTGTTTGGTTTTCAGCTGCTTTACATTTAACCTTAGAGTTTCAGGAGAGTGAAAGAAGTAAATGAAAGATGAAAAAAACATTGTGAGGCACAAAGCGCTCATCAGTTGCTCATCTCTATAGATTGCGCCCCTGCAGTCTTGAAAGAGGCTGCCACACACCGAGCCAGGCTATGGAGTGATGGAGTGACTCCAGTGACAAATGCTAAAGTGTCCCCAAGGGAAAGGACAGACAGCTAGGAGTGTGAGACAACCACCCACTCACGAGTGGAGTATTGGAGAGGCAGAGGTTTGATAGATTACCGTAATGTTGCTTTAATTGTGCTGAAAACTAGTAGTGAGGTAGAAACCTTTACAGCAAGCGATACATCAGAATTTGTTGGCGTCCCTTTATAAAGTGTGTATAAGATGAATACCAAACCTTATAATGTGTCCATCATAAAGTTATTGTAAAGTTGGGGCTGTTTAATATATTAAAAATAAATGCAATTAATGCAGAATAAATACAAGTATTGCAGAATCTTTTTTTTTTCACTTGCTGAGGCTACTAATGTTTCCCCTACTTCATGTTGTTACGATTATACAATCACTCCATTATTTAAAGTCCCCATGAAATCAAAATTAAAGTTTTTTGGGTGTTAGTATCAATATGTTAGTCTTAAGGTTATCTATAAGGCAGTGTGCTCCAAAACAGTGACAAAATTCGCATTTAGAAGATATAAGCATTCAACTGAGTTTACATTTGATTCTACCATGGAATAAAAAAAAAAAAGGAAAAAAAGGTAATTGTGACTTTTTATCTTACAATTCAGATTTTGTTTTCTCTCAATTGCGAGTTTATATTTCACAATTCAAACTTTTCTTCCCAAAAGTGAGAGATATCAAGTTTATATTTTGCGATTCTGACTTTATAACTCTTATTATTATAAATAATAAACTTTATAACTGACTTTATAACTTTGAGAGAAGAAGTCCACATTGTGAGATACAAACTCACAAATGCGAGAAAGATGTCCAAATTGTGAGATATAAACTCATAATTATGAGAAAAAGTCAAAATTGTAGGATACAAAATTCACAATTTAATTTAATTTAATTTAATTTAATTTAATTTAATTTATTCAGAACAACATTATAAAAAAGATATTTCAAAGTTGTAAATAAAACATATTGGAGTACGCTTTACAAAATAATTTCAGTCTTCCTACTTCAAAATTTATTATTTAATTCAATGTGTTACTTGCCATTTTGTTGTCATTTGTGAAGTTTACTAGCAATTTCTGACTGAAATTTGTTTCTACTTCTTTTTCAGTGTACTCTTAAAAATCCAAAAGTTTTTCACAGCAATGCCGTAGAACCATTTGGGGTTCCCAAAAGAACCTTGTAGTAACCAGCTGTTAAAATAATGTTTTTTCTTAGTGTGAAAAACATTTTAATAATCTGAAAACCCCTGTTCCACTATAAAGAGCCTTTTATAAAATAGAAAAGTTCTACACTCTTAAAAATAAAGGTTCCAAAAAATTATGTGTAGCCTTTTTTTCAGCAACCTACATGAAATGATATACAATTATACATTGAAACACTTTTTTATTTTATTATTACTTTTAAATTTATTTATTTTTTAATAATGCAGTGTTTTGTGCAGTGTATGAAATCAAAATTAAAGTTTTTTGGGTGTTAGTATCAATATGTTAGTCTTAAGGTTATTTATAAGGCAGTGTGCCCAACACAGTGACAAAATTCGCATTTAGAAGATATAAGCATTCAAAGCTTGCAGTTCGTCACTTCCGCCAAAACGGCTCAACGTTTTTTTTTTGACGTCACATCGTACTTCAGCTTCTCATCAAACTTTCTGTCCAATCAAATGCTCTCTAGAATCCGAAGCGCCCGCCCCCTACACTATAAAATAGACGCTGAAGCCGCGGCTGAAATCGGTCACTTGTCCACAGAATTAGTATTTTCTGTACAGTGAATGGCACGTAGTGCACTATATAGGGGACAGGGAACGATTCGGGGTATCGGAGCTATTTGAATTCTACACAGAATGCTATATTTTATAGCAAAATGGATTAGATTGTGGCTGGCATACCCTGCTCAACGGTTCTGAACGGCTCTAGCCCAAGCTGTGATATAAACGAACGCCTAAAAAGGGGCGGGGCTGCTTGATATGTCCCGCCCTGTCTTCCTGTTTCAGTTAAAATGACGTCAACACATAGAGTAACGCTGCGTGTTTCTAAGCATTTCAGGGGACCTTTAAAGCAAGACACTACAGGCAAAACCATTGTTTTTTTCATGGTCACTGTATAACATTCAGTCTTATAGAAAGAAAGTATTTCAAATACACGTTTAAATCTTTATTTTATTAGACTTGTATCTATTTGCATCTATAGATTTCAGTTACAATAAATACCGGTAAAGGCTTTGTTCTCAAAGGATTTTTTTCTTATGCACTTATCCAGAAATCTCCACTCCATTTTTTTTTTTTTTAGCTATTTATGTTTCGTTAGGGGTTTGTTCATACATCATTGGCCTATTTTATATAACATTTTATTCCTAAAACATGAAGATTTTCCCCCCCCGCTGGTTGTTGACAGTATTTTCTGATTTATGAGACGTAAAATATATCCAGAATCCTCTTGGTAAAAACATTTAAAAAAAAAAAAAAAATCATTTTGAGACTATAGCTTTAGCCAGTGTTCAGATTTCTGTATTTTGTATAGTACAGATTTTCTGCATATTTCATTAGACAATGCTTCATTTGCATATTTAAACATAACACAAAACTTATAATACAAAACAATTGTCTTAATTGGCTTACTGTGATGAATCAACTGGGAAAGTATTATAAAATATATTAGTTAAAATGTTTACCCTATTTACAGTTTAATGTTTTTGATTGCACCACAGAGCCATTTGTAGGCTGATTTTCCCCCCAAAAGTGTAAGACTGCTACTCTGTGGGGTCTCAAAGCTCGACATAGCAACACTGGCTCGACCAATGGTGTGAGTTTTCATCCTTCAGCTGCTATCGTGACTTCCAGCGAACAACCATACATTTTGCTTAATTCTGCTTCTGTTGTTAAACTGGGTTGCACCATCCACTTGAAATTTCATTGGTGCAAAATTTCAACCACATAACTGTATATATAACATCAAATATGGCTGTGATTGTGTTGCCTTTCTCCTCTTTTAGTGTAGAAAAACAAATGGCAAAAGGATCTGCGCTCAGAGCTTAAAAACCAATATTTATGTTTTTATGTGTTTCATATGTTACCTATATAGCTCATGTATAATGCATGTACAGTGTGTACCATGAATTTTAGTTCAATGTTGTGTTTTCCCAAAGAAAGTAAACTTCTCTCAGGTGGGTCTTGGGTAGGCATTGAAGTGTTTCATTGATTTGATGCTTTCATATTGGCTTGTGTGTGTTCTGCCCTGATTTTAATTGTGTCCTGAAGCTGATAGTCTGAAGCAACATGAGCTCTGACACTATTATTAACAATAACATTTATCTGAGTGATAATTAGAGAAGGCACTCTCATATAAACAGCTTCAAGTGTAATAATTATGTGGCAAACATTTTAGCGACAGGAGCGCATGGAGGTTGGCAATTAAGAGTTCTTTGACTTTATGAGAGCCTCCTAATATGATTTGAAACATAAGCAATGATTTGGAAAATAAGCGAGGTCATGGCTTTTACTGCTTGCAGCTCTTTTTCTCCAGCTGCTCTTGATTGGAGCTACGTGTCTGTTGGCAGAAAAGACATGCCACTGGTGAATTTAAATGTGTGAAGGAAAAGTCACACGTTTTTTGTTGGAGGTGGAAGAATGAATATAAAACACTGAGAGTAGGAGGTGGTTGTGGTGACCTTGAGGTCAACTAGATTCACTATTTGTGCAGAAATGGTATTTGTTAAGGCAAGCCTGTCTATTGCTCATTCTTTGGGCAGTGTTGCTCTCGTCAATGAAATCAATTACTCGTCCTCATGTTGTTCCACATACCTGTATGACTTTCTTTCATCTACAGAACACAAAAGAAGACATTTTGTTTTTGTTAGTCAGCGGGGTTCTAAAAAACAACATTGAAACATATTTTTCAGAATGTCATCTTTTGTCAGCAATGCCAGGGATTGACCTGCTTGAGCTATGCGAGCCAAGGCTCAACAGTGAACGAACACAGACAAAATGAAGCTGTTTTCTAGCAAGTTAATTAACTCACCCAAATTGAATCCTGGACATATGAGACAAATCAGATGTATACACAACGTAAACATAACATTACAACTTGCATGTGCAAAAAAAACGATACAAATGCACAAGTGAACTTTAACTGAGTTGCATGCTACTGATGGGTGCATTTCCTTAAAATCATCATTATGGTCACAAGTTCCATCATTACTAATATAGTTCAATGATTCTGTGATTCCGGAAGCCATAGTTCAAATGAGCATTCACAAACAGTAAAATTGTGTGGATGTGGTTAGAAGCATAGATTCTTGTATAACATATGGACTTGCATAGAGTATGCTCTTGGGCACAAAAACAAGCTAACATGTAGTGGACTCTATATGTTTCATTCCATTTAAATATATACGGTAACACTTTATTTTGATAGTCCACTTTAGACATTCTATGAACTATAAGTCACTTTTCAACTTAATTTTTTAATGTTTGCTAACACTTTGATTGTCCATTTTGATGGTCCCCCAACAAATATTCTACTGACTGTAAGTAACTTCGCAAGTACATGTACACTTATTCTTTTAACCCTAACCTAACAGTATACAAATACTCTAATGAGAGTTAGTTGACATGTAGTTGCAAATTAATGACAGTTAGTTGACATGTAGTTGTATTACATTTGTGTATGAATTATGCTGTTTCAGAAGGAAATTTCCCCCCCCCCCCACACACATTTTTTAATATAATGTGTAATATTTAATAGAAAAATGTATTAACGTTTGATTTAATATTGCACAAACTGAAGTTTCATTGACTAAAGGCGCCATTTTAGTCTGAGTAAAAGTCAATTTAAAGGTTATTTTCATTGAAATATTCTTTTGTTTTTGTCATTTTGCGTCACTGTAAGGTACACACTTGGACCATACCTCAGTATGTCAAAGCTGATTTATGTGGAAAGCTCATTTACAACACATTTCTGTCATTTCTTCAACACAAAGTATGCATTTTTGAATCGTGCAGGCCGTATGCTGGCAGTCTGAGAAAAACACTCGAGTAGATAAGAACAGATCAACGAGACAAAGACCCAAGAGACCGAAGGCAAAATGGCAGTTTGTGAGAATGTCCCTGGAGGCCTTTAGTGCTCTCATATCTGCCTGGATGGAAAAGGAGAAGAACGTCATCAAAAGTCAGGTACATTTCAGTCAACGCAGATTTGCCGACCGAAACGTGTGTGTGTGCTGGCATGCAAATGTCAAAGTGTCTGGGGAGATATGAAAGCAGCAAATAAAACAACAACCATTTCTGGTAATACAGAGCTGACACATGTCACATGGGTTTAATCAGAAACAATTCCTGCCTGTTATTGGTTTGTGTTTCCGCGGTGCTTAAAGATGTATTTCTATACCTTATCTGACCTTTAACATTACTTAAATTGTTACTTATTAATTTTTTTTTTTTTTACATTTGACAATTTATTTAATATTTTTAGATTAATGTACTGTTTTTATATTTATATAAAATATTTACATTTTGTATTTATTTTATATTGAATTTCGAAATTATATTTTACAGTGTAGTAATGCTTCACAGTTTGGAACAACATCTTTACCAGAGCAAAGCTCAAACTCTTCATAATCCATATTTACTTTCTCCTTAATCACAGAAAGAACATGTTCCACGTCAGCATTCTGATTTATTACTGTGAAACTGAGGTGCGATCTGCTCCAGGAAACAATTAGTTAAATAACCCAAGAGCTAAACTGACGCAGTCTGTCGCCGATCAATTGAACAGGCAGCATTATTAGAGATGATTAATACATTTATCAGAGCCACCATTGATAAGTACGGTACCTGTCTACAGAGGAAATGATGTCAGACACTACGTGTTTGCCCAAGGGGGATGGAATGTCAAGAGCTTTTTTTGCCCATACAAATATTGGATGGATTTTATATTATGTTCGGGGAACATTAGAGTATAGGCAAATATGTGTGCAAACCCAAGCATCTGCCAATAAATAATCCTGCAGTCATGTGTCTAAATATATAATCACTTCATTGTAGTTCTGATTCAAATTTGATTCATAAAAGGGAGAGAAATAGATTTAGCTTAGCTATTGCAGTATACGTTTTCTGGTCGAGGTGGAGATGGAGTTCCGTTTGGGTCACTGAATAGTCTGGCTGTTCTCAGGAGCCAAGAATACTCTTTGCTTGAGAAGCAGAAAACTGATTGCATCATAAAGTTTTCTCTACTGTGTCCATAGGAATTAAATCACTGCTGAAAAAACAGGAAGGCAGTGTGTCCCTACACTCCTGACCGGTGATGGAATCTTGCTTGACAGAACACAAAGACACGAAGGTTTTTGTTACAACCTCAGACACAGACAAATATACTGTTAAGAGTTAAAAAAGAAAAATTTCTCACAGCTATATTTTCGAATTGACGTAGCAACATGAGAATTTATTTACAAAAATAATTACAAAATATTACAAAAACAGGTAGCTCACCTAAAAACACCCTCATGTTGTTTCAAATAGAATATGCTTTGAAAAAATGTTGGTAACTTAACAGTTTTGGTGATCATTTCCAAAAACACATTTCTCAAAATATCTTCTTTTATGTTCCACAGAAGAAATGAAGTCATAGAGGTGCGGAATGACATCAGGGTGAGTAAATGATGACAGACCTCTGATATCAATACCTTAAATCATTCATATTCATCATTTGATTAATAATGTTGTACAGCTTCCTGAAGTACAATTGATTCGCAGACTGATCAATCTTATTTCAACATATCTTATAAGAATCTTTCAGTTAATGGGTTCTTAATTTAAATTGCTAGTATAAACTTTATTGATATTTTGATCTTGGTACAACATATAACAAGCTTTGTGTAGGTGTTAGATTTCCCCAGTGCACCACCAACTTGAGTCTTTGATAACCAACTCATGAGTTAGAAAATATAAAGTGAAGTTAGTTAAGAGATAAATCTCCTTTTGTGTCTTTTTGTGTCCTGAAGACTGGCTTTCAGATGAGCTTTCATTCACTCCCCAGACACAGAAAGGGAAGAACCACTGGAAACAAATTAAAAGTAGTATTGGCATTTCTCAACATTATTGTGTTTGAATATCATTTTCTTTTCCATATATTAGACTTGTCATTGTCTTTCATCTAAGAGTTTTGGATGAAAGAGGGTATCAGTAGAATATCCCCTTTGGCTGATAGTTTGACCCGAGGGCTCTGCTTGTTAAAGAGATATTGGCAGATCCTGAAATGAAGTGGAACGCTCTACTCTAGGACCATGCTAATGATGACGTGGATCAGCACTAAGTCAGGTTTAGAGTTAATGAAAGTGGATATGTTCATGGTTAAAATGATCAAACACAACATTCACAAGTGTTTCAGAAAGACACCAAATTTGGATGATAAAGCTACAAACCATTAAAGATGCCACGTCTGTTGACAGATATGTTGGAATATCATTTAAATAATATTCAGTCTTGGGTCTCAGATGTAAGGATTTGCATACATTGGGCATGAACTGAGTAGTGAGAGCAGTTTTTCAGTTTAATGAGAATGCAGAATCTTCAGTCCATCTCTGACCAGACTGTAAAAAATAAGTGTAATTTTCTTTTTCTTTTCTTTTTTAATGGCAGCAACAGTTTTAATAGACTTGAGTTAAATTTGTCCTGATAAGGGATGCTTGTAACACACAGTTTTAACACCATCAGTTTAACCAGGTACAGTTATAAAATCATTATAATACCATATTCTTGAGGTGAAAGTAGAAATCTCTGTGTACAAATCGAAAGGATTTTTAAGGAAACGAGGAATTAGCATTTTCACTTATACTATTCCCAGTGACAAGATGGCACCGATATGTGTGGCTCGCCATCGGTCTGGGCTGTTATGTGTTTGTGCTTGTATGCTGTTATGTTGGCTAACTTTTTTAACTCAACAAGTGGCTTCACTCTTGAGTTACGATCGGTATCAGCTATTACTCATCAAATCAGCTGTGGACGAGGCGCTAGCAATTGACTACATGGGCTCAAGTCACTGTCCCCCTCCTGTGTTGGCTAATGTTCCCGACCATCTGTGGCGTTCACCATACGATGCTCCACGCAAAAAGCGCCGCCGGAAAAGAGGATACCGTGGCAGTATCATTGTTAAATCTAGAACGCTCCTGGCAACAAACCGGAGGTCCATGCGTCAAATTGCTATGCTATGCCAGGCCGCTTCCCTTGACCGATCAGCTTCCCGGTGTGGTTTAGAGGGATCGGGTGGATGGATCCAACCGATCTTTTCTGAAGCGGTACGAAGGATCATTCCGCCACGTTGTCGGGGGAGAGGCGTGGATCATACGAACCTTCGCTATTTGCACCGTGAGCAGCCTCGTATCAAGGAATCAACACCAATTCAACTTGCGCTGATAAACGCTCGTTCACTAGTAAACAAAACTTTCATCCTGAATGATTTTATTACGACGAATAAGCTGGACTTCCTCTTCATATCAGAAACAGAAACAGGCTTAAGGTAGAAGATTGTTCGCCAATTTCTGAACTTTTGCCCGAGGACTACTCATGTTTTAACTCTCCTCGCCCTATTGGTCGAGGGGGGGATTAATGACTATGCATAAAAAAATATCCACTGTCAGATACTCCAGGTTCAACCGTTACAAAGCTTTGACCTTCAACTATTCCAAATGGCAGCTATAAACCCGGTGACGGTTGGCTTAGTCTATCGGCCACCGAAACCAAATAGACTGTTTGTCCAGGAATTCTCTGATTTTTTGAGTGAAATGTCCACGAAGTATGATCGCTTTTTACTCTTGGGTGATTTTAATGTACATATCTGCTGTGGTAAGGACATACTTGCAAGTGAGTTCGTAAATCTGATTGAATCTTTCGACCTGGTGCAATGGGTAAGTAGCCCTACTCACAATCGAGGCCATGTGTTAGACCTGGTTCTAACCCATAATCTGCAAATTGAAGATCTAAAGGTTTGTGGGTCAAATTTTTCTGATCATATGCCTATCACATTTAATACTTCTACTACCATCCAACCAGTATTTTTAGAAGACTCCTTGGGTTAGTCAAGGCGATTACACGCTACTTCAAATGCTGAGTTTACTGCGCTATTCAAAACCAAGTGCAATCTCTTAAGGCTGGAATCTTCTCTGCCGCTTTTAGGTGTGGATGAACACTGGTCTCTGTTAAAATCAACATGTGTCGATATTATGGACTGTATTGCTCTGCTAAGACTTAGAAAACATAAATCCAAAATAAATCCCTGGTTAAATGAATTGACTCGCTCCCTCAGAAGACAATGTAGGCAGGCAGAGAGAAGATGGAAAAAGAGCAAGCTCCAAGTTCACAATGAATCCTTCAGCGATTCGTTATTCAAGTTTCAGAAAGCTGCAAGTGATGCAAAAAATACTTATTTCTCTAACATTATTAGGGCTAATGCTAATAACCCGAAACTATTGTTTTCCATCATAAACTCTGTTATTAATCCACTGAATAGTATATACCAACAGTCCCCACTGATTTCCTGTGAGGAGTTTTTATATTTCTTCAGTCAAAAGATCACTGATCAACGTTCCCAGATTCCATCGGGGCTATCGATCCATCAGACTCACCTGCCTGCATTGCAGAGTGGAGGGAGTTTCAGCCTGTTACTGTATCAACATTACAAGACATTGTGCAAAAATTGAAACCCACCTTTTTTGTAAACGATATGATGCCTAGTCGTTTGCTAAAGCAGGTGTTCGACTGTGCATCTTTGAGTTTAGTACATTTGATTAACAAAAGTTTGCTTGGGGGCTCATGCCCAAAATAGTTTAAACATGCTGTGGTGACTCCCAGGTTGAAACGGCCAAATCTGGCCCCTGATGATATGAAGAATTATAGACCTATTTCACAACTGCCTTTTGTCTCAAAAATTTTAGAAAAAGTAGTTTTCCAACAATTACTTTCATTCATAAATGGAAACTCTATAGTAGAAACTTTCAATCTGGCTTTAAAGTAGCCCATAGCACAGAGTCGGCACTGTTGAAAGTGTTAAATGATATTTTTCTAGCTCTAGATAAAGGAGATGCTGTGATTTTAGTGCTGCTGGATCTCAGCGCAGCATTTGACATGATTGACTATAATATCCTTATCTCTCGTCTGGAACACACAGTAGGTTTAAAAGACACGGTCTTGAAATGGTTTAAATCCTTTGTCAGGGATAGATATTTTTCAGTCAATTATGGAAATTCGACTTCCACCAAAAAACGCCTTTTGTGGGGTGTGCCACAAGGGTCTATTTAATCTCCCACACTTTTTTCTTTGTATTTGCTCCCCCTGGGTAGCATTTTTAGAAAGCATGGAGTATCATTCCATTGTTTCGCCGATGATACTCAACTGTATTTACCACTAAGGCACCTAACAAAATCTTTGGATTCTCTGTTGGCTTGCCTAAACAATGTAAAAAACTGGATGGCGAAATTTTTTTTAATGTTTAACGAGGACAAAACTCGTTTTGTCGTTGTATTTGGCCAGTCAAATGACTCTGCCAAGGTCCTTTTAGACTCGAGCGGGTTGGCACCGTACTGTAAAATGTCGGTATGAAATTTAGGTTTCATAATCGATGATAAATTTAAAAATGGAAAAGCAAATCAATTCGGTGGTGCGGGCCTGCTTTTATCATCTGCGTATTTTAGCAAAAATTAAACCTTTCTTATCAAATGTAGACCTTGAAAGAATCATTCATACTTTTGTTTTATCATGTCTTGATTTTTGTAATTCTCTATCTGGTGGCATCTCCACCGCATCTCTGGCACGCCTGCAATCTGTGCAAAATGCGGCAGCGAGGATCTTAAAGAGGGTCAAGAAATCTGAGTCCATTACACCAGTTTTAGCAAATTTGCGGTGGCTCCCCGTTCATTTTAGAATCAAATATAAGATTTTAATGTTTGTATATAAAGCTTTAAATAATAAGGCCCCCATGTACCTTACTAATCTTCTGATCCCTTATAATCCCCTTAGAGCACTGCGGTCAGAAAACCAAAAACTACTTACAGTTCCAAGGACAAACCGCTTTCAAAAAGGGCGATTGTGCTTTTGCAGTTATGGGACCGAGATTATGGAATGAGTTGCCTTTATCTATTAGATCTGCTACATCCTTATCAGTATTCAGGAACCTGCTGAAAGCTCACTTAGTTCTGGCAGCCTACAACAGCTAAAATTGTATGGTAAATGTTGTAAATGTTGGTGCCTATGATGTTTGATTTGTTAATATGTATCTTTTATTATTGTCTGTTTGCGGTTTTTGTACTGATACTATGTAAAGCACTTTGGTCCAACCTCGGTTGTTTTTAGCAGTGCTATATAAATAAACAAACCAACCAACCAACCAACCAACTTATTCATTTAGCAGATGGTTTTATCCAAAGTGACTTATGAGTGCAACAATTTAGGAAAACTTAATGGATGTTTAAAAAAGTGACAGGACTGGATCTCATCTAAAGATTCTCTTGATGTGTCATGTTTACTCGTTATTTTTACCTATATGAAAGTAGAAAAAAAGTGAGGGGAAAAAAAACTAGAAATGACATGGCTGGGAAAACATGGAGGATTACTTTTACCTTCCCCATTTACACAAGTGCATAAAGTAGGACAATATATAAATCAACATTTGGCAACATTTTAAACAACAGTGAAAATAACTAGCTCACACTGTCATTATTTTAATTCTATTTTATTATTTTTTTTAAATCTTAATTTTTACTTGTTTGCTGAAATAAAAATTAAAATGTAATTAGTTTTCTCTCTTTTTTTTATTAAATTTAATTAAGTATAAGGGGTTGATTATGTTTGGTATAAAAATAATTTTGAACAAATGCATTTGATTAACAAAAAAGCATTACATTTTTGCATGTCCATGTTCTCTATGTTAAAATACACCACACCTACACCTACTTGGTAATGGAGTAACAACTCTCTTTATAATTGATGTTAATTTACACAGTTTAGGGATGAGTAGGAGGATTTTAAAATAACTATTTTGTAGCGGATACATCTTTGAAAATTATATCAAAGTAATAACACTGATCTACTGACGTTAAAGTAAAAAAATAAAAAATGTTATCCCTGGTCTCCTCTAATTGTCTTGACTTTACTTGAAATGTCAAGTTGACTTACATTTTGTCATCATTTTTGCCAGCAATTTAGTTTACAAAACTCCAAGATTTATTAAGCTGTATAGAAGTAGCTTTATGCAACTTTTTCATTTATTTGCCTGATTAGCATTAAGACTATTGATATTATTCATGTATATTTTTATGTTTATATTAATGTACATGAATTGTGCTACAATCACATTTTTACATGAGAAATAAACATGTCATAGAGAGTAAAATGCATCTCTTTAGCTATTAATATCATACAAACTCATGAAAAAATGACAGTAAAAAGTCAGTGTTAATATCTGGTCTTTAAAAAGGTGTCAACAGTGTGATTGTTGGAGTTCATTCTTTCTGATTTAGTTCTGTCTTTCATTTTTTTTTTTTTTAGAAGACAATTTTCAGCAGCATCAGATTGCTTTCTTCTAAGTGCTGCACAAAATCAGATAGAAGTCAATCTACAGTGGTTCCGTCCACTTATTACAGAACTTCACATCCTCTTTTATCTTCACAGCACCAGTGTCATAAGTGAGGTCTAGCTTGCCACTGTAGTGTTCTGAAATGAGACGGCGGGTGAGTAAGACGAGCATGACTCATTACAGCAAGCAGAATTTCATGACTGACTGAATCGCCAGACCGATTTGTCTCCAAATTGTGGACTCAACCCATTTCTGGTGACTATTCTTTCAGTTATGAAAGAGAGAAGTCAAATGACCAAAAGCAATTGAAAAAAAGGAAAGAGGTGTCTCAACTCAGAAAAGGGAGTTTGGCCTTTAAATTAGCACACTGTAAAAAGTGGTAATGTGGCTGTTAATTTAAGGATTAATTTCTACTGATCCTTAAAAAATATTTTCAATTGTGTAACCTATTGTAGTCTGGTTGATTCACATTAAATTAAATTTTGGACTTGAAAAAAAATATTGAAATGTTACGTCAAAATAATAACTTCAATAATTAGAGTTGTTGTAATATGCCTATATGTCTTTTCATGCTCATGTAAGTAAGATGTTGGTAGTGTTGGAACTCTTTAATGACTTGTGAATATACATTGGATTTGGAATTTAATTTGATTTAATGAGATTAAAAAAAAAGAAAACTAACTTACTCTAAAGGACCATATTTGGATAAAAACAAAAAACATGTCCTACTTTTTGGCCAATATGACTTTTATTATTAATAGATAATGAGTTTCTGCTAAACATTGGAAACGGTTGTTTTCTTATGAGCAAACATAAAACACTCTTTAAAGGGGTCATATGATGCTTTTTTAAAGATCATTATTTTGTGTATTTGGTGTAACAGAATATGTTGACATGCTTTAATGTTCAAAAAACACATTATTTTTCAAATACTGTACATTATTGTAGGTCCTATATGCCCCGCCTCTCTCAAACGCTTCGTTTTCTACAAAGTCCCTCCTTCTGACAAGCGCAGTCTGCTCTGATTGGCCAGCTGACCCAGTGCATTGTGATTGGCCGAACACAGCAAGCACTCGTCGGAAATAGCAGGAAATAGAAATCTGCTATTGAAACAGTCAATAGCAAATACTTAAACTAATAACAAAACAGTAGCTGATTCAGAAGCGCCAGATTGTCATAGCAAAGTCAGAATTACCTCCTCTCCTAGGTTCACGAAACGGTCGTCCATAAAATGCATTGCTGTTCTGTTGTAAGTAATCTTAAAGATTCCTAAATGCATCTACTTTCGGAAGGCCAAATAAAGTGCTTCTGCTTTCGCCTAGAAACACACAGCGTCTCCCTGACATGGCTGCTTCAACACTAACTGCAGGTTACTGAAACCACGCCTTCTTTCTTTGCGTGCACATTTGGGCTGCATTATGCAAATATTTCCACATAGTGAGGTAGATATGTGGGGGCGTGTTAGAACGAGCCGTTTTAGGGGGGCGTGGCAGAGTCTTAACTTTGATAAAGAATATCTCTTTGGTTTTGAGACTTTAGTCTTTGCAACTTCAGGGATCTTATCTATGCACAATCAGCTTGTAACACTCCAAAGAGAAAGGAAAACTTGAAATCGCATCATATGACCCCATTAAGTTTTGAATATTAACTGACATTAATACATGCTATATAATTATTGTTCATGTTAATTAATATAGTTAATGTTAATAACTGAAACCTTATTGTAAAGTGTTACTAAAGTTTTATATATTGTTCTGTGTATATGTGTTTCACAGTCTTAATGGTTTGGATTAACCCTTTAATTGCCGTATCCCTTAAACACACACACATGCGATGCGCAAAACTCCGCATTTGAACAGTCAATAGCAAATATTTAAACTAATAACAAAACAGTAGCTGATTCTGAAGCGCCAGATTGTCATAGCAAAGTCAGAATTACCTCCTCTCCTAGGTTCACGAAACGGTCGTCCATAAAATGTATTGCTGTTCTGTTGTAAGTAATCTTAATGCATCTACTTTCGGAAGGCCAAATATAGTGCTTTTGCTTTCGCCTAGAAACACACAGCGTCTCCTTGACATGGCTGCTTCTACACTAACTGCGGTTACTGAAACCATGCCTTCTTTCTTTGCGTGCACATTTGGGCTGCATTATGCAAATATTTCCACATAGTGAGGTAGATATGTGGGGGCGTGTTAGAACGAGCCGTTTTAGGGGGGCGTGGCAGAGTCTTAACTTTGATAAAGAATATCTCTTTGGTTTTGAGACTTTAGTCTTTGCAACTTCAGGGATCTTATCTATGCACAAAGGAAAACTTGAAATCGCATCATATGACCCCTTTAAGCAGAGGCATCCATGGAAAAACAACCCTGAACAGCACTGATCCAGTCTTATTTATTGAGAAGTTGAGAGAAAAGAAGTTTATTAGTTACCAATTACTTGTTAACTTTATTACAAATACTAATGTTATATCATAGTATCTCTCAAAAAAAAAATTTATTAGTGTTTATTAGTGTTAATGAATTCATAACAACTTCCACTTTTCTCAGTTATTGGGTTGAACAGAAATGTGGCAGCACTAAAGTGAGCTAATTAAAGCAGCCAGGCTGGCTCTCTACAAAGATGGAAGTGTGTGTCATGCTTTGATGAGCTGGATTAAGAGAAAACTCCTGGATTAGTACAAGGAGCAAACACAGTACGGTATTTCAACATCATTAAAGAGACTAAAATAATAATGATGAATAGAGAATTGTTACCTAAAATTGTTTTAGAGATCCTGTCATTTTACACTAATATTTTATAGTTACATAAATTGATTAACCTAAACGTATTTTAAACAAGCAGCATCATTATTTAATAGCATCTCTGTGAGTCATTTTGTGTCCTGACCATTCAAAAATCCCATATTTATTTTGTGATTTGTGAATGTGGTTAGCCTTATTATCGGTCACGACAGATTCAAAGCAAATAAAGCTGTTTGTTAATGAGGCTTATCTATAATTGTATGAAGGAGCACAAAAATATATTAATTATCCATTTGCTTGGTATGGCCTGACTTCATTGGGTGTGGGGCGGCTATATATATA
>NW_015658988.1:284077-297273 GCF_001515625.1 Sinocyclocheilus rhinocerous | reverse complement strand
ATATATATATATATATATGTATATATATATATATATATATATATATATATATAGAATTTTGTTTATTTGTATATAAAAAATTTTCAATATTTAAAGGAATTTATATCTAGAAATTTATTATGTATTTAATTTATTGTGTATCAAAAGCTCCCACACACTAACCTTACAAAACACACACACACACACACGCACGCACGCACACACACACACACACACACAACAACAACAACAAATCCACTCACTGGAAGAATGTAAACTTTTGTAAAGAACAATTGTTGAAACACATCATTGCAAGGTTTAATGTTTTGTCATGATTTTAGAAATAGATAGATAGATAGATAGATAGATAGATGGATTTTGTATGCTCTCTTTTGCAAGCAATTTAAAGATTTCCTGTAAACTTTGATATGCTGTATTATGTAAGATTCTCTATTACCATAAATATGTTGAGTGAGAGCACTCTGTATGCCTTTCCATATCGCACTGAGAGGCATTTTTCTGCATTTTTGAATCCCATTTACAAAGATGCATACTGTGGTGCTCCTCGGGACATTTGAGTCCTCTGAGGTTGCAAGAAATTATGTCTTTTTGTAATCGAAAGTAAGGCACAATCTTACCAGTTATTCTTAAGAAGCTTTATATTTGGAGACAGAGTGCTACATTATCGCATACAGTATAAAGTGCATTTACAACTGAACTAAATGTATTTATTTACTTATTAATTAATTATATTTTTTTAAGAAAGCCTCACTTTCTGTTTGCTTTGTACATAACATGGGATTCACAATGGTTTGGCTCAGATTTTTCCTTTTTTTCTCCATTTTACCCCATTTACATTTTTTTTTCGCATTTACTTGCCTTATTTCCAATCAAACAAGTAAATTATTAAGAAAAAAAATTAAATCAACATTTACCGTTATGAAGCATCAGACTCATGACTGGATGCATCATATGCTCCTTAAATATCCCGTTTGGTTGCAGGGCATGTCAGGCAGTTCCTGAGAAAGTTAAGATGCGCACTGTTGAGAAAATGAACAGTCATAAGAACATTGATGTGTATTTTCCATCTCAGGCAAGTTTTTTGTTCAGATGCCATAGAGAACAGTTCTGAAAACACACTGTTTGGCAATGGTTGAGTAGGATGCAACATAATCTCTTGCCTATTCCGAAATAATTGTATTCCTCTCCTTGAGGGAACAAAATATTCTCATTTTGAGTAGAACATATTGAATAATTATTTCACCTATCCCACACTGTAATAATAAAAAAAAAAACTGCTCATCCTGCCAACTGTTGCTTGGCAAAAAATGTATTTTTGTGCTGAATGTAAGATATATTATTAAGATATTATAACTCACCACTGTAATTACAATTCACCACATACAACCTTATTAGTTAGGTGGCAAAACTTACATATAATTGTGTAATTACATTGTAATTACAGATCTGTTACAGTGTAATAACAATAATTACATGCACAATGCAGCACAAATTATTATTTTAATGCATAACTGAAGAAATAAAGTGAGTCTGACTGATAAAACAGATATTGTCATGCGTTATATTGTCCCAACATTTTTCTCAACATTCACTTTTGTTTTTTACCATGCACCTGAATTTTTATGTAAGAGCATACATCAGCCATTATCGGATCTGACTGTATGTAATCTAGCTCCATCTTATGATTTAAATGACAGTTACTGTCTATCAAAAGAAAAGTGTTTTAGATGAAGGTCTGTATCAGATTTCATTTGCCTTCAAAATCTTTAACTGAGACTCATAAACTGATTTCCCTGTTGGATAAGTCTTAATTGACTCTGGACCAAATGAAGCCCCAACGCTTATTTAAAATAGATGAACAGTCTCAAAGTCTTAAAGCTATTTTGGTTTCTCCAAGGTAGGAACTGTTTGAGAGAGAGTGATGAAGGTCTGTTTTAAATACATACACATCTGCGCATGGTCGCACAGAACTATTTTTTATAAATAAAAGAATAGAAAGCGTGGCTATCTTTAGAACATGTATTTCTTTTCTGTCATGATATTTTTTTGCAGATAATTTATAGGTCCACATTTAGAATAAGAAAAGGAATATGCTCACTTTAGCCTTCGAGGAAGTGAGTAAATGAGCAGAATGAAATAAGGAGGTCTGAATTGTGTTTAATGGCCTCTGAGGATCCACAAGGCTCCAGAGACCTAGAGATGTTGAGAAGGACCATATATATGTCATACACCAGTTCGAGAAGCCTGTCTAACAGGGCTGTTCGTGAAAGTACATGGCACTTTCAATAAAAACAGTACAAAATATGGCCTGAATCTCTTCAAAATCCTTTTTTTTAAAAAGTGGTGCTTAACCCTTGTGTTGAATGTCACTCTCATGAGTGCAAATTAAATATTACATGTGCTTTTTGGGTAAAGCATCAAAATAAATGTCTGTCACGTCTCTGCCAGGCTCTCCACCTCAATTCATTCTCACTCACCAGTTTTGATCATCCACACCTGCAACCAGATGGCTTAAGGACAATATATATTCTCCTTGCTGGCTGAACCTCATTGTTAAATCTCAGCAGAAGTGTTACTATCACCTAAACTTACCTGTTGGATTCTTTACCCTTCATCTTCTGTTGTTTGCTGCCACTGCTCAACTTTCATTGCATCTTCCTTGACAGTTTATCCAATGCTATACTGTGTCTTGTAATTGTTTGCTTACATGAATAAAGCCTCTTGCATTAGGGCCTGTTTAAAATCTAAATGTGTGCAGGCAGTGTTGGGGAAAGTTACTTTTAAAAGTAATGCATTACAATATTGCGTTACTCCATGAAAAAGTAACTAATTACGTTACTTAGTTACTTTTTATGGAAAGTAATGCGTTACTTTACTAGTTACTTGAAAAAAGTAATCTGATTACGTAACTCGCGTTACTTGTAATGCCTTACCCCCAACACTGTGTGCAGGTTACCCTAAATTATGCTGTCACTGGTTTAGGGCTAAATATAAATATTATTTAAATAAGAAAAGAGCAAGAACACCAACGTGTGTACCCTATGGAATACATAAGAATGTTCAGAGAGTCTTTGCATTGCCTGATGCAACATCTTCTTGAGCTACCCTGACATCTACCTACCTATTTGTGCAGCACTGGAGAGAAAAAGTAAAAACTTTTACTTTTTGCATTTATTTTTCATGAATGTGCTGTAAAGGGAAATGTGTTGTGTAATTAAGAATCAGCCATTGTAAATTATTTATTCCCTGTTCTTAAGATTTTATGCTCTCAGAATCTGTCCTCACTGTTTGTGTGTGCATGTCTGTTAATGAGTCTCTGCAAATGTATTTGTGGTCACACTTTAGTTTGGCGACCAGTTCTCAGTATTTACTACATGACTTTTGCCTAAATAAACTCCTGATTTGCTGCTTATTAATAGTTAGTAAGGTAGTTGTTAAATTTAGATATGGGGTTGGATTAAAGGATCTAAAATATGGTAATATGGTCATGTGGTCATGCAGAATCAGAAGAAGGTATTAATATGTGTTTTATAAACAGCCAAAATGCTAGTAATATGCATGTATGCATGCATGTATGCATTATATAACATGTATTTTTGTGATGTTTTTTGAATGCTTAATTAATTTAAAAGCAAAAAGAAAGCAAGATAGCATTTCTTGACCATCAAAAAGAAGGAAAAAAAGATAGAGTGATTGATTACATTGCTTGGAAGACAGAAAGATGTCAAATTTGCCATCACTCCCTTATCTGTTGTAGTAGAAACACTCACGCAGCAGTCTTAACTTATAAAACATATACTTATTTACAAAGCTAATAACTGTGGAAACTCACAGTCACAGTATGTCAAATGCATTTTTTTCTTTAAGTCTAGATAAGTCTGTGCAGGATGTTTGTTTACATGTATGCACATTCATTTATATCTCAGTTATACATATTATGTTCATATGTAAATAGATTTTAATGAGTATTATTAACAGTTTCTTTGTGTTCTGAAGA
Organism: Sinocyclocheilus rhinocerous; assembly: GCF_001515625.1. Taxonomy (NCBI): domain Eukaryota; kingdom Metazoa; phylum Chordata; class Actinopteri; order Cypriniformes; family Cyprinidae; genus Sinocyclocheilus; species Sinocyclocheilus rhinocerous. The sequence continues at coordinate 293,276 of NW_015658988.1, read as the reverse complement.
AACCCTTTGGTGCTTTATGTAAACACACAACCTTCCTGTATGCAACAATTGATAGTGTAACCACAGTAGCAGATTCACAGGTCCAACTGCAGGGCAGCTAGAAGCTGTTTGTCTCCACACAAGCACAAATTTAATGGCACACTTTATCAAAGAGGCCAGCGCTCATATCCCTGCTCTCATCTGTCTCTGAATGCCCTCTGAGCCCAATAAAAGCATCTCCTTCACTCGATAATGACTTCCTACTCCATTGCAAATGACAGTCGCTCAAACTAATTGTCCACATTGTAAATTACGAGTGGTGAAATGACATCTTACTAGAACGTTCATGGCAAAATGATGGCTAAGTGAGCTCAGAGATGAATGGATCTATCATTGTCTTTGACAAAAAAGAGCTGGTTGCCAGGTACACTAAACAACAACAAAAAGCAAATGAAGAATGGTAGCAACAGGGTATTATGGGCAATGCAGAGTGCACACTTTGCATTGCTTTCAAATGGTTATGAATGGATGAATGATCAAACATACACTGAAACAAACTCTTTTCTTGGTTACTTAGGCATTTTCATTGATATGCTATGTTGGTTCGGTCTAAATCTGGATGTGCAGTCCTTTTAATCCTAACAAATGTCAAAAGAGCTGCAACAGCAAAGTCCCCAGAGTCGTCCTGTCTTTTATTTTATCCTCTGGCAAACTTTGACAGAGATCAATGCGTTGTCCGTTTACAATCAGAGAGGAATTGGTTATTAGACCACCTGAGGGTCTTACTGTTATGTCACAATATACATTTTTTGAACTGGCCACATAGCAGTCGAGAGTCCCTCAGAGTTCATCTTCCACTGCTGAAAATGTCTTGTTTTAGGCTTTCTGCTAATAGGCTCATTTAGACAAATTGTAGTGATACTGGCAAATCAGTTCAATGTCTCTCTTTACTACTTGAGATGTAAAACTATTCCAATGTTTTTAGATACAATGAGATGTAGTTGTGCTGAACATACTGCGATACAAATGCATCAAGGATCAGCCAACTTTCCAGGTGCATAGTGAAACATGGATGTTGAGAAAGGTGATGGGGTGAGTTTTTGTGCCATCTAGTGGTTTAAGGCTTGTTCACACCAAGAATGATATCTATAAACTACAAATACATTATTTTGTCTGGAATGCTCCAATTTCCCCTGTGCCCTGAGAGCGGGATCAGTCATAGTTACTGGGTCTTTGAATAATAACACGAAATTCACAGGCCATCAATCAAAGCCTTTCTTTTTCATTCGCCACGCGTTCTCTCTCGTGTCTTCATGTCAGTTAGAGAGGGGATTGTAGGATTTCTGGCTAATAGGCTCATTTAGACAAATTGTAGTGATATCTCTCAACACCTCTCTTCATTGGATGAGGTGTAAAAATATTTCTGTTTTCATGTATAGTGAGGTGAGGTTGTACTATAACTGAAAGGTTTATGTACAGCACAGAAATCATAAGACACTGCATCTTTATGAGTGTAACTGTTTCTCACTTGGAAAGATTGCAAATTTATTGTAATTTATTTGCAATTTTAAATGTATTTTATTGTTTTTAAATGTTCAGTCTAAGAGACCGTTACATGAAATATTAAATTACAGAATTAAGTTGGACAAATATATAATATTCTACAAATATAGTGTTTCTATTTGTAAAACAAAGAAGCCATTGTGACACAATGTTTAATGTTTAATATATTATTTTTAATGTATTTATTTATTTAATGGAAAAATGTTAGTATCCCTGCAGAAAGGTCAGCTTAGATAACTAGAATTTCCAGAATACTTGTTTATAATTGATTTATTACTATTTGTTTGTATCGTTAGAATCAAACCATGTCATGTCAACAAATGCAAAAGCATGTACACCCCACTCTCAATTAGCTCTGCAATATATAATAAATATTGTTTTGTGGTAGACAGAGATTCTTAAAATGGTGTTAATGTAAAATGTGCATTGGAGATATTATTCATTGTGTGTATGATAGATAATATCACCAACCAAAATGTCTGTCACATCTCTGTCAATCAATCTTTCTAATGTTTGTTAATAAGCTTTTAATATAACTTCAAAAAGTTTCATGATCATTTCAAGACCACAATAAAAAATTAGGCTTTATATATATGTGTCTAACACCCTGTATATGTCAAAAATACATGGGTTTCCTATGTTAATAATCTAATAATCAAATAAAGAAAGAAGGCGATGGGGGTATGAATATTTTAGGAAAAAATGCTGATGCTAGTACATATCTATAATACTCCATAGCAATGATTAGTCTTCAGGTTTCTCTCAGGTCCCATCAGATCAGATGCAAGAAGATACTGAGTAGGCAAATTGCAGCTGTAATTCAGGAAAATAGATATGTCACGTTTGCTACTGTGTTGGAGCAAGGAACGAGGAGACCAGGAGTACATCAACACAGGAGATTTTAATGTCTTTAAGGGAACCAGGAAAAACACACGTAGCAGTGTGCCAGGGTCAGGGGTCATGGTGGAGCAGGCAGACTAGGAAGCCATGGCAGAGCAGGCAGTTCAGGAGGCCATGGCGGAGCATACAGTTCAGGACCATGGTGGAACAGGGAGCTCGGGAGCCATGGTGGAACAGGGAGCTCGGGGAGCCCTGGACGGACCAATACTACCCTCCCCCCAAAAATCCTTGGGGAGAATGTTGTCTTTAGAGGCCCTCCGTAGGCCTAACTCGGGAAAAGTGGCCCTTGATTTGGGGACTGGAGCCCTCCTCGGGCTCTACATGGGAACTGGAGCCCTTTCTGTGATACACTCGGGGACTGGAGCCTTCTCTGGGCTAAACTCGGAGACAGGAGCCCTCACTGGGCTAAACTCGGGGACAGGAGTCCTCACTGGGCTACACTCGGGGACAGGAGCCCTCTGTGGGCTAAACTCGGGAACAGGAACCCTCTTTGGGCTGGATTTACTGGAGCCTTCTCTGGGCTAAACTCGGAGACAGGAGCCCTCACTGGGCTAAACTCGGGGACAGGAGTCCTCACTGGGCTACACTCGGGGACAGGAGCCCTCTGTGGGCTAAACTCGGGAACAGGAACCCTCTGTGCGCTAAACTCGGGAACAGGAGCCCTCCGTGGGCTAAACTCGGGAACTGGAGCTCTCCGTGCGCTAAACTCGCAAACTCGGGAACAGGAGCCATCCGTGGGCTAAACTCTGGAACAGGAGCCCCTGGCCCCGAGCCAGAACAGAGAATTGATGGTGGCATCATCCAATGACGTCGCCGCGGTGAGCCCGCAGAATTCCCAGGCGTACTCGAAGAATGGGAGATTTCGGCAGGCTAAGGCGGAGAACCGAGCGGCTATTTCCATCGCCGTGGGGAGAAATAACCGGGAAACAAAAAACTTTTCCAAAAAACGGAACACAGACAAGGGGAGAGGGGGCGCCGCTTACTGTTCTGTATTGGTCAGGTATTCTGTTACTGTGTTGGAGCGCGGAGCGCAGAGTGAGGAACGAGGAGACCAGGAGTACATCAACACAGGAGATTTTAATGTCTTTAAGGGAACCAGGAAAACCACATAGCAGGAGAGGTTGACACATCCACAGACATTCAATACCTGACACTGGAGACAAGGAAACACAGGGCTTAAGTACAGGGGAACTAATGGGACACACCTGGGAACAAATGAACTGAACGGGGAACACCTGGAATGATCATAATGACAGGAATGGGAAGGACCAAATAAGGGCAAAAGGAAACATAGGAAGCAAAACACACACTGAACACGGAACAGAGTCTGACAAGATAGTTATTTGAACTGTATGCATTGAGATTTCTTTTTTATTTAAATCAACTGTGATTTAACACATCATTGGAGAACATCTTAGAAATGCGTTTACCATGACTCAGTAGGCTAGTGATTGAGATGCTGGCATTTGAATTAGCTATTACAACATTAGTGGAGTTGACATTAGCTAGATTCACCAGAGCAGAGGATCCAAATACACTCTTTGGCTCTCCCAGTATTGTTCCTATAAAACAAAGTGCAAAATGACAGTCTATCAACTCAGTGTTTATGCATGTGCAGTTAGGACCAAAAGTCAATAGTAAAACGAGTAAAAATGCTACTGTTTAACATTTATGATACATTTTCCTGCTACAAGTGGTAATAATATATATAACAGGGCCGGGGCCTCAGTGTTACCTGGGAGTCAGCCGGACCAAACTCTAGGCACGATTTGTCAACTGAAAATGCATGCAGATCCCCTACCCTCTTGATGGAGGCCAATATAACCAGGAGGATGAGTTTCCATTGAAAGAAACTTTAGCTCGACTGGTGCTTTGAGCACCAGAGTCAGGTCCCAAGATGGTATAGAGGGAGGATGAGGAGGGTTCAACTGACTTTGTACAGTGTCTGTGCGAGAATGCTCACTGGGGGTAACACATATTTTCGCAGGCTTCGCGGCCAGCTGTGTGCCACTGCGTCCGAACTGCTGGCATTGGGACGTTACTAGAGAGGCAAACAGGTCTACCTGAGCGGCTCCGAAACGTCTCCAAATCAACTGGACCGTCTGGGGATGGAGTCTCCATTCTCCCGAGAGTGCAGCTCGTGACAGCTCATCGGCCGCATGGTTCAGCAGACCCGTAATATAAATGGCACAAAGCGACCTCAGATGCTTCTGACTCCGAATGAGAAGCTGGCGGGGGAGTTGCGACATGTGACGGGAGCGCAGACCACCTTGTCGGTTGATGTACACAATGGTCGCAGTGTTGTCCATACGCACCAGTATGTGTTTGCCTTGTAAGCGCCCTTTAAGACGGTTCAAGGCAAGGCACACTGCTAACAACTCTAGGTAATTGATATGCCACTGCAGTTGGGGGCCATTCCACACCCCCGAGACTGCCCACCTCGGGACTCGGCCATGGAGCCAGTGCTGAAGCGGTCTTATATGAAACAGCCCCAGCGGCGTGACTGCCGCTACAGCTGCCATTTGCCCCAGGAGCCTCTGAAATTGTTTCAGTGGGACTGCTGTTCTGTCTTTGAACGAAGTCATGCAGTTTAACTCCGACTGAGCACGTTCCTGTGTGAGGCGTGCTTTCTGTTCGACCAAATCCAACTCCATACTGAGAAAAGAGATTCTCTGCATCAGGGAGAGTTTGCTCTTTTCCCAATTGACCCAAAGACCCAACTGGTTGAGGTGTCTGAGCACCAGGTCCCTGTGCTCGCACAAACGATCCCGAGACTGTGCTAGTCTGAGCCAGTCGTTGAGGATGCGAACACCTTGCTCTCTCAGGGGAACAAGAGCCCCCTCCGCAACTTTAGTGAAGACACGGGGAGACAGCTGAAGGGCAGGACCTTCTAATGATATGCTCGGCCTTTGAACACGAACTGCAGAAATGGTCTGTGTTGCTGAAGGATCGAGGCATGAAAGTGTGCATCCTTCAGGTTGATCGCTGTCGATCTCGGGGTCGGATGCACTCGAAGATGCATTTCTGCGTCAACATCTTGAACGGTAGCCTGTGAAGGGCCTGGTTCAAGACACGCAGGTCCAAGATTGGTCGTAACCCACCGCCTTTCTTGGGTACAATGAAGTAGGGGCTATAAAACCGACTTCATACCGGCTGGAGGGACCGGCTCTATCGCGTCCTTCGCCAGCAGGACTGCGATCTATGCACGCAAGACATGAGCATCGGCTGCCTTCACTGATGTGAAGATGATGCCCCTGAACTTGGGGGAAGCCGGACAAACTGAATCACATAGCCGAGTTTGATGGTCCGAAGGAGCCAGCAAGACGGGCTGGGCAGCACTAGCCAAGTTCCCAGAAACCGTGCAAGCAGGACCAGCAGAACCATCGACGTACCCGCAGTGGGGCAGCGAGGTGGAACGCAGGGACCCGGCTTGGGCAGCTCATGGATGGTCTGAAGAGGGGTCTGAGTGTGCGGTGCAACACTTACCTGGTTCCAGGGTTGGGCAGAGGGTGCGTGAGTAGGGCCTTGATAGCGTTCTCGAACCACCCACTGCTGCCCGCTGGCAACAGAGGAGGATGAGTGTGGTCTGGGTTCGAACCATCCACAACTCTCCGTGCCCTCTTGGGACCCAGAGATAGAGGAAACTGCTCTTTTGTCGAGATTTTAGGCACTGTCGACCGATGGTGGGACAAACAAAACAAAAGATTCTTCACCTGGCCCTCCTCTGGGGGAGGGAATGGTGCATTCACCAACTCCCGAAAAGCAGCTCTCTCCATCTCTGGGTCACCCATCTCAGGGCCTCTTGCTCTTCCGCTTACCCCCAGGTTTGGCGGGGGCCTGGAGGGACGAGGCGGCTGCCCTGCAACCAGCTCCACAGCACTGCTTGGCTGGAGGCTACTGCACGGGAGTGGGGACAGAGGCAGGAGACCGCCCTCGGCGACGAGCAGACTAGTTCTCACAAGCGAGACTCCCAATTTCATCGGTATTGACGTGACGTCGAAAGTGACCGACTGAAAGGGAACTAAACAGCTTCATCGCTAATGTGAGTCATTTAGTGTGAAGAGTGTTGTTGAGGTTTGGTTAGTTAAGAAATTCATAATAAATATAAAGCAAGATGTTCTCTTGAAATTTGTGAATTACTTGGTTTATTTAAATTGCAATGGTAAAACAGAACTATTGTGACCGATGTGAAGGGGGAGAATTTATATGTCAGTTTTTTTCAAGAAACACTTTCACAAAGTATACAATTGCATATCTTCTTCTACTTCCTCTGGAAGCTTTCTCGTTCCTTGTTCCTGATGTCTTCACAGCTCAATGACAGAATGTATATGTCCTTAAAGACAATAGTACTATGGAAATACACTTGAACCTTGTTCAGACTCTCAGTCCAAATCCGATTTTTTTTGCCTATCTGATTGGAATCTGATTATATGTAGCAAGTGTGTGAACTGCAAAAATATCACCAAAAAATGGTGGTAAATTTGAATTTGTACAATTTCATTGATACAGTTTTAATAGGATCTGCTTACAATTGTTTTTTTTTTGTTATTTCTATTTATTTATTTATTTATTTTTTTTTTGCTTTTTTTCAAAGAACTGTACATTGCCATTGTCATGAATTAAATTCAATTGATATGCTTTGTAAAACTCGTAAAATAGTTACTTTTACTCATGAGATTGGGTTGGAATAATGAAGACATGTTTTTTTCACACACAATTCTGTCTGAAAAGGTACAAGATGTGACTGGATGACGATCTTAACCTTCCCTGTTAAAAATATGAAAGAAGGAGACTTCACACTGCAGCTTTATTCTAGACCCTACTTTTATGAAGGAAACTAGGCTGCTTGGAACATCAGTATTTTCTAGTTTAATCCCTATTCCTGTTGGTTTAATGTGGACCTGTGTGGTTCTGGTAGTTGTCAAATCATTTATATTCATAATTTGGCTTTCAATTTTATGACTTTTAGTCAAAACAAGTTATCTGCTTTGCTTTAAGAAGTATGGTCCACACCGGCAAGTGTGATGTAAAATGTGCTTCGTATACCTGAGGCACACTAGATGTCACTCCAGCTGCTAAAGAAATGTAACCGATGGAGTTGCCACTGAGCTCAACCGTCAGATTGAAGGTAGATCTACTTAAGATAATCTGTACTGAGGTGAAGAAACACTGAGAGCTGCTTGAAGGATCACATCCTTTCGGGTTGTCCAAACACAGTTTGGTTCTTCCACACTCACTGCGGGTGATTTTGGACTATCAGTAAGAAAAATAAGAAAGAAATATCGGATATGCATTTATTATCATCTACACCCTCTGCTTTAATGACAATAGCATATCAAGGGTATCATAGCATATCAAACTTAGCTCCTAGAGGGCCACAGACCTGCAGAGCTTAGCAACAACCCTAATTAAACACACCTGACCGAGTGTTACACCTGGCTCAGAGATGTATCATTAAGAGAGACGACCCGGCGGAATAACTTTAAACATAATATTACAACAAAAATTAACCAAAAATAACAATCACAAAGTCAGTATCAGTCATATCAATCAGTATGAAATGCAGGTGAATGGATGCACAAAGTGAAGTATGGTCAGCGCTAGTGAGTGGATACAAAACAAAACGTAATTCCACAAAATTGGAGCGCGGCTCTGGCAAACTACTCGAGCAACAGGAGAGCAGTGGCGCAGACGAACTCTCGCACCAGGTTTAAATAACAGCCATGACGAGCATCAGGTGCGCTCCAGTCACGCCCCAATCACAGAACCTGCCACAGAGAAAAAGAAACCAAAACACCCAAACCAACACAACTCAATCCTAACACCCAGCTAATCAAGGAGTGCTAAAAACTTCCTAGCAGGTGTGTTGGAGCTAAACTCTGCAGAACAGTGGCTCGCCAGAAACTGAGTTTGATGTGGATTCTAAACAAATTACCTTTTTGTACAACGTTGTTTGAAAGGGAAATAATGGTTCTTTGGACCAAATAATGGTGGAAAGGCATAAATGGTATTCTTAGAGTCAAATTTGTTGGCGTTGATAGGTGCCCATCAGCCTTAATGCACAACACTGCACAATCAATCACACAAACCACCAAAAGCATCAGCTTGCTCTCCATGTCTGAAGGAAAGACTATATATGCATTTAATCAAATTAATCTGAATAAGGATGAAAAATCTGATATAATACGCATTTACTCTATGGAATTAATTCTAAAAGTAATGCAATAAAAAAGTAATGTATACTTCAAATAAATAAACAAATAAATATAGATAGATAGATAGATAGATAGATGATATATACAGGTATATATATAGAGAGATAGATAATTTTTGAACTCTTTCTAGGTAATCTCTCTTCAATATTTCACTCACATGTTTATGCTGTTAAATAAGTTTTTATATATTATTCCTTGTATATTAATTATAATTAACTGTATATTTATTAGTATATAAATATATAAAATACAAAAAATACAATTTACCAAACAATACGGTCAATAGTAGTCTTAGATTTTGTATTCCAAAAAAAATGTATGCTTAACCAAACCCAAGTTATGCTTAACATAAAGATATGCTTGTTTTTATTTACCTGTAGATGTGTCTTTACCAGTAGATATGTTCACCTTCACACCCAATTTTGTGAAAACTTCCTCCCTGCGCATCTTTTAAACAGAACTCAACCCCCGCAGAACCAGACTGAAAATGATCACACCCCATTAAATGCATGAGGAAATACAAGAGTGGTCTAATTGTTATA
>NW_015658988.1:272107-284067 GCF_001515625.1 Sinocyclocheilus rhinocerous | reverse complement strand
TATATATATAATCATTTTATATAACTCATGTTGTTACAAAGCATATTGTGTTTGAGTGCTTAAGTCATTTGTATTGATGGCTCAGCATTTTTCCACCACAGAGGAACAGAGAGAGTGAAGGTTGAAAAACGCAAACCTGCATGATCGGGAGATAGTAAACCTCAACTGGTCATCAAACTCTACTTTCAGGGGCCTTGCTTTCCTGGTTGGCATTAGTGTTGCAGAATCCCATGATGTTGAGGTTGGCTGATGGGTTGTATTCTGTGACTCTGACTGTGGGAAGTATTCTGTCTAGCGAGGCTGAGTTGAAGGTGATGTTCCTTCAGCAAGGCTCAGAACACTGTGCCCCAGTAGTTTATACAGTCTAGTAAGTTCTTACATTGTCTCTCATATACTGTCGTAGTTATGGCTTGTAACATTTATGCAGTTTCAATGCCACAATCCAATCCATGTTTTTGCAACCGTTGCTTTGCAATTAATGAATGAAACTTTTGTTTTCATAATCACAGCGTCCTCATTTAACAAAGGGTCAGATGACAACTGATGGAATATTACGTTAGTTTTTTGCAAGATGTTTCAACATAGCATAAAGACAACATTCTTGTGGTCATCACAGTTGACTCTTTCGTCACTATCTTAAGATTTACTTGAAGGATATTGTGCTTTGTGTTCATTTATGTCCACACAACATAAAAATAGCAACAACGATTGCTATTACTGATAAATATATATATATATATATATATACATACAGGGGGTAAAATAAGTATTGAACACGTCACCATTTTTCTCAGTAAATATATTTCTAAAGGTGCTGATCAGGGCCGCTGGTGGCCAAATGGGTGCCCTAAGCAGAATTATATTGTTGTGCCCCCTCCAGTGCTTGACGGTACCGCTTCATCCTCTTTTGTAACAAAATTTCAGCATTGACCCTGCATTAAGAATTACTGAGTGCACTTTTAAATAAATAGTTATTGTTAGTTTAAAAAAAAAAAAACATAAGTAAATTAAGAGCAGTCAGTGTAATAAAACATATTTCTAACAACAACAACAAAAAAGACAGTTACCTCCTATGGCTATGATTTTATCAATACAGTTGTCTGATTGATTTTATAGTATCAAGCATTCAGAAATCACGCAAAAGAAAATTAAGCAGTTTTACTACGATAAAACCATGGTTGATTTGTGAAATTATAGAGGCTGTAGCATTTCTATCGCGAAAAAGTGGCCAAAAATGAAAGATTAAGTGGATATTTTAATTAAATGTTTGGTCAATATTAAACAAGGATTTGATCGACTTGCAAGTGTAACAACAGCAATTACCAGACCTTTGGCGCCCTTTGCAGGCATTTGTAATAATATGTACTTAAATTGTTCATTTTGTATTACATTATGCATTTTTAACAGTGTCATTCAATGAAACCATGTGATTATTATTAATTGGGTTTTATTAGAGACTCTGTCACTTTCCCTGGTTGCAGATGATTCCCCAGAGGTTTGCTGTTTTACATGGTCAGTGGTCAGTATGACTCATTGTGACAGCTAATGCCAGGTTGTGGGTTCACACTGCATGATTTTAGCCCCGAAAGTTCAGGCGGAGTCACAGACCTGCAACAAAACATCAGCATGCATGGCTTCTGCAAGCAACCATCTCTCCTTCATATTCTTCTTTTTTATCTTTTATTTTTCACTGCAAATCAGTGTACAGACAACTTGGATTGCAAGCTTTTTGAAAGGCTACCGTTTTTGACAGAAATAAATCCATTCTCCAATATAACTTTCAGCTTCACGCTACTTCTTCACCAGAGGTGTCCAAACTGGTTCCTTAAGGGCCACTGTCAATAATGTGAGGGCCACCTGATGTTACCATTGGCTTGTTGCACGCTTCTTTGCACTACGTTTAATGAAAGCCATTCATGTCAACACAGGGGAGGATCATCTGTCCAGGCAGGATCTTTTGCTAAGAGAGTGGCAAACCCTCAGATTGTGAAGCAGTTTTGGAAGTTCTTCAGCATAGCGAAGGTGGACCTGTTATGTTAAGTGAAATGTTGTATGGTCCCCTTTGATGCTTTCTGTTGTCACTGCTGTCCCTGGGTATCAGAGCTCCATCTACAGTTTGACTACAACATGTTCTGGTTAAGGCATGTCTGTTGTTTGCTTGCTGTGATGGTATATAATTCCCATTGCATTATGACGCAATGTTGAGTTGCTAAGGGAACATCTATGTTACTGGTGTAACCCTTGTTCCCCAAGTGGGAATGAGACAGCTGGCCATGCTCAATGTTTCTGCATAGGTTTGTGATCTGGTGAGATGGCACCAAGCGTACCTATGTACAAGCTGTGATGCAGAAATATGTGGGAATAGCTTTTGCACCATCAGCCAATTAATTGGTATGATTCCATTGGGCTTCAGACCACATGACCACTGACCTGTTCCCTCTGCATTATGACATGGCGTCTCGATCCCACTCATAGTTAGACCAGTAGACCAGTTAGACCAGTTAGACCAACGAAGGATATACATTCTGAATTTGCCAATCCCTGTAAAATAAAGTCACATTTGAAGGGTGTATTTGGAGAGCTTTTCTGAAATTCATCATCATTTGACACATCAGGGGTGTCAAATTCAGTTCCTGGAGGGCCACTGTCCTGCAGAGTTTAACTCCAACCCTAATTAAATACACCTGAAACAACTAATCAAAGTCTTCAGGATTACTAGAAACTTCCATGCAGGTCCTTGTTGAAAAAAAAAACAGCATATGCTGGTTAGGTATGTTTTGAAGCATGGCAGCTGGTTTGAGCTGGTTTAAGCTGGTCATGTGCTGGTCCTAAGTTGGTCCTATGCATATGCATATACTGTTTTTTTCAACAGAGGTGTTTTGGAGCTGGTTGGAGCTATACTCATCAGGACAGTGGCCTGTTTGACTGAAACTGAAAAAAAAGTTTGACACGTGGGATACATGAAGAATACAAATGAAACCTCTGCAACATGCGACATTTGAAATGAGACAACATCTAATTTGGGACAGTATATTTGTTCGGTGACAATTACATTCAGTATATATTTATATTGTAACAGACAGTATTGCTGTAACTTGAAACTAAGGCCATGTTCACACAGCAGGAGAATATAGTTGTTGTCAGCTCTGTATTTGAGTCTTTAATACGGTTACACTCGCTCACAGTACGGTTATTTACGAAAGCGATAACCTTATTCTACAACCTAACTCACACTTGTAAATTTTCAAGACTGCATTTACAACTGCATTCTCAGAAAACCCGCACTGTGTGAAGGGAACCAGACTGGACAACTAGTTGTCTGTCATGTCAAACAGTGCAAGAGAGCCACTCTAGTGCACAAACACATGCCTAACATGTGCGGGTTTTCATGTGTGGTTTTGTAACTTACAGAGACGCAGATATGAGCTGTGTGTCATCTGAAGGTTTACATCAAGGTTCCTCAAATCTTGCCCTGGAGGGCCAATGCCCTCCAACCCTGATCAAACACTCCTGTGCAAGCTAAACAAAGCCTTCAGGATCACTAGGAAATCACAGGTAAGCTTGATCAGGGTTTGAGCTAAACTCTGCAAGGCAGTGGCCCTCCAGTAAAGGATTTGAGGAACCCTGGTTTACATGCAATCACTGTTCTCCACCGGAGCTGCCCCAGTCAGTTTGGTGTTCTATACATGACTTAAATGGCCTGCTCTCCACCCAAATATAAAAGCTGCTGCCCATTATTGAAGATTTGACAGGTGAACTTGTGGCTTGATAGGACCCTTGTCATGTCAGAAAGTGAAAAGACTTTTCGGTTTTATGGATGTTGCCATCTTTGATATTACTTTGGTCACTGTTGCTATGGATACTGATAAGGAATAGGCTTCACCCAGCCCTGCACATTTTGTATGTCTCCCTCATCTATCACACCTGATTCAACTCATCAGCTCATTAGTGGAGACTGCAAGACCTAAAGTGGGTGTGTCATATATAGGGAGATATACAAAACATGCAGTGCTGGGGGTACTTCATGGAGAGGTTTGAGAACCACTGCACTAATGAAATACATAGCAGAGAAATTGTGATTCACATAGAACAGGGGTGTCAAACTCAGTTCCTAGAGGGCCGCAGCCCTGCATAGTTTAGTTCCAACCCTGCTCCAACACATGTAGTTTTCAAATGAGCCTTAATTACTTGATTAGCTGGATCAGGTGTGTTTAATTAGGGATGCATCTCAGAAAGTGAAAAGACTTTTCGGTTTTATGGATGTTGCCATCTTTGATATTACTTTGGTCACTGTTGCTATGGATACTGATAAGGAATAGGCTTCCCTGTTGAAAAAAACAGCATATGCTGGTTAGGTTTGTTTTGAAGCATGGCAGCTGGTTTGAGCTGGTTTAAGCTGGTCCTTAGCTGGTTCTAAGCTGCTTATTAGCATGACTGGCTTAAACCAGCTCATGACCAGCTAAAAAACAGCTTAAACCAACTCAAACCAGCTGCCATGCTTCAAAACATATACCTAACCAGCATATGCTGTTTTTTTTTCAACAGGGTTGACTTCCGTTGCGCGTTCATACAGACAGGCCTTTTCTCAAACGGAAGGCTGCATCCTCTGGAGGTCGCATTTGCAGTTTGCATAAGTCATCAAGCCTGGTTTATTTCAGTTAACTGAGCATTACATTCGCGAGTCATACGCATATTACAACAGTTTATGCTTAACTAAGAATAATGGTCAAATTTATAACTGTTAATATTCTAAATAAGATCTTCTTTATGACGTATGCAGCCTACAAATGCAACCTCCGGAGGATGCAGCCTTCCGTTTGAGAAACGGCCACAGTGTGTGAGACGCTACTATAAGCTGTTGTGTGAAAGGGAAATTTCGAGAAATTTCATGTGAACTTAGCCTAAATTTCAGCTGTAGTCTCTTGGGTGGCAGGTACTACCTTGGAGAATGTAATAACATAATAATCAATAAGATATAATTTTTTAATGAAAAAATAAATAAATACTTTTTCATTTGCAATTTGTAAAATATTAGCATACCATAGCAATTTAAGAATCCAGTCACAATTCTACACTTACTTGCAGTGCTGGGGGTACTTCATGGAGAGGTTTGAGAACCACTGCACTAATGAAATACATAGCAGAGAAATTGTGATTCACATAGAACAGGGGTGTCAAACTCAGTTCCTAGAGGGCCGCAGCCCTGCATAGTTTAGTTCCAACCCTGCTCCAACACATGTAGTTTTCAAATGAGCCTTAATTACTTGATTAGCTGGATCAGGTGTGTTTAATTAGGGATGCATCTAAACTGTGCAGGGCTATGGCCCTCCAGGAACTGAGTTTGACACCCCTGACATAGAATCATGCCTTTACTAAAAACACACCTGTGGTAAAATCGTTCGTAAAACAAAGGCCTCATGTAGTGAATCGATGCGTTTTTGTAAGAAAAATATCCATATTCAAAACGTAATAATCACTTGAATCTAGCTGTACTTCTAATTAGTGACCGTTGTTTTGTTTCGATCTCTCCGCGTGCGACACTTCTGAGCGGCGCATGTGCAAAGCTGACCCCATACGTCATGCTCCCGGAACTGCTTCTGGGTACAACTGTTGGCACAAGCTAGATTCAAGTGATTATTACGTTTTGAATATGGATATTTTTCTTACAAAAACGCATCGATTCACTACAGGAGGCCTTTGTTCACCCCCCGGAGCCGTGTGAGACACTTTTTTTTGTGGAAGGGTGCTTTTTATTTCACGTCTTTTGAACTGAAGGAATGCAACACCCGCTGAGTACAACGATAGAGCTTGAAAGATCAAAGACAATTTTTAATATAACTCCGACTGGATTCGTCTGAAAGAAGAAAGTCATATACACCTAGGATGCATCGGGGGTGAGTAAAACGCAGCCTAATTTTCATTTTGGGGTGAACTATCCCTTTAAAATTCTTTGATACTGTTGACATCTAGTGGTTTCTACATGAATTTCATATATGTTCGAAGGCCTTTGTAAAGGAAAGTGAGTCTCGATGTAACCAAAAGATGTATGCTGCAGATCTGTTTTCAGTAATAATCCTTCTATAAATTGGTTCCAGTTTTGCCACCAAAGATGAGTCAGAATCAGATTATCATATCAATACTTATTTAACCTTGTGTCTCTTTAAAAACATTCCAAAGTTGTTGCGGTGGAAATTTTGAAAGTTCATACCTCACAGTGGGTGATCCAAGAGGGAAATCAAATGCAGGTATGTGATGAGGCCAAACTCAAAGACTTGATTAAAGTTGTAATAGTTGGGGTGCTACCTACTTAAAATTAGTTTTTGCATGGTGGGATGCATGATAACGAGACAGAAAAACCATGTAAGCCTTAGTCGAAATGACTTTCAGAGCGATTCTTTCCAGCTGATGAATGGTAAAAACCAAACAACTTTAAAGCAATTGAGTGCAGCAGTGATGACTTATTTTGATGGCCAACCTGGCAGTTACCATCACACTGGTTCCCTCTACATTTTTTCCCCACTGTACTAATTGCAGAAAAAGGTTGCATAACTTCAGTGTCACCACTATTGTGCTTTGACAACTCTTTCAATTTTTATTTAAAAAAAAATAAAAATAAACATTTTCCCTGAAAGTTTGAGTTACTGTAGAATAGTTTGCAAGAACACGATTATAATCACATGTGAAAGCTGACGTGAGTTGACCTGATTGGTGATGACATTTAATGTCCCCGACAATCTCTTTAGTCTGTTCTAGCCAATTGTTAGCAGCTGTCGTTTTCAAAACAAGTAAAAAAAATCACAAGGGGTATTACTGATGTATTTTATGGCATAGAAGACAATGTAGCTAACTCGTTTCCTTGTTTTGGCCTACAAAAATACATTATTCCTTTTATCTTCTGCTGAACACAAAAGAAAGAATGTAACCAAAGAAATGATGGTCCCCATTGACTTCCATAGTAGGCTTTTTTCCCCCCCTCTCATATGGAAGTCACTGGTGTCCATCAACTGCTTGGTTACCATATTCTTAAAAAATATCTTCTTTTATGTTCAACAGAAAAAAGAATCTCATACAGGTTTGAAACAACAAAGGTGAGTAAATATTTGGGTGAACTATCCCTTTAGGACACTAACAGTTTATTGGCAGCATACATCAGTTTATAGTTTAACATGCGTATATCAGTTTAACATATCAGTTTAACAGTTTATAGGCGGCATCTACTGACTCTGAAAACACCAAGGCCAGTTGCATAAACACAACCTGTATGTTAAGACTGTGTCTTAAGAACTAATCTGACCAACTAGCAGTTAGCCAAGGGGTATTGAGTCTTATTCTTTGGATTCAAGTTAGACTGACTTTATGATCCGTCTTAAAGAAAACATAAGATGACTTGTAAGACTAGTCTAAACATTTTATGCCACCAGCCACAGAGAAAAGATGCCCAGGGCCTATTCTCATGAACATGCAGAAATGTTGGAGAACCTAAGTGCCTTGGTGGAAGAGTGGAGTAACATCTAGTGCAGTCCATGATGATGAGATGCACTGCACTGTAGTACTTAAAGCAGCTAGTGGCCACACCATTTTTTTTTCAGGGGCTCATTAACCTATTAATTTTCTATTTTATTGTCTGTGAAACTTGTTCAGTTTGTCGTTGTTGAATCTTTCTTATGCTCATGCAAATATTTGCAAATATGCTCATGCAGATATTTGCATATGTGAACAACATTTCTGGAAATAAAAGCAGTTGAAAGTGACATGATGTTTCTTTTTTTCTTTCTAAGGGAACTCATGGAAAATCAGCCCACAGGTTTGTCGTACATGAAACGAACAAATCAAATCTGAAAGTGTTAAGCAATACCCCACATAGGCTAAAGCTACTTTATTTCCAAATAGACCAAAGAAGCCCACTTTATAATATTGCATATGATGTACCCTGTTAATTTCACATTTTCCATAGATGTCAATGATATTACTTGTATGTTTTGTGGTCACAAAGATTAAACTTTAATACAGTCATTCTATTCTTTTGAATTGGTTCAGAAATGTAGGTCTAATTTATATTCTCATTTAAATAAACCACCCATCTTTGCACAGTCCTTTAATATGAAACATATTATTATTATGTTTGGCAATTTTTTCATCCATAAAGAAAAAATTTATAGGATTACTTCCTACTCTTTCACATTTTTTGATTGAGGTAGACTCACTGCAAGGCTTTTTTTGTTTATAGCAATAAAAAAATGTAATAGATTCCTGAAATAATATAGACTCTTCATTAGGTTCAACCAGCTTTCTTTCATTTATTTTCCATAGAAAATGTTATTCGTTGAGCAAGCGTTAAGCAGCAATCAGCTGCGGTTCATCCTCCAAACCGCTCGGTGGCGATCGCATACATAAATGCTGGTTTAAAAAAACACTCGCGCGGCGGTTGTAGGTAATATTCATGGCGGAGTTCTGAATCTGCAGTGGAGAGATACACCTTCTACTTTTCTCTCTGGATATTCAAATAGGGGAATTAACTTACATCTTTACCTCTTGTAAAAGTAAATTAACGTCCATACATTTGAAGGAATGGCTGAAACCGGTTCAGGTGAGCGGAGTTTGTAATATTCAGTCAGTCTGATAAACACTGCAGCTGTTATTGAGCGCTACCGGGACTGTAAACAGATGATTTTTCACCAACAAATACTTATTTAGTAGTTATATTCGTATACATGTATCTTATTAGTTTACAAATTAGCAATTTGGGCAATAATGAGTAAAGAGACCCAAATAGATAGCTAACTGCGATGAATGAACTGGCCTAATGCTGATTGTACATGCAATACATTGTCAATTAGGTTTGTGTAATTTGTTTATGCTACAAGGAATGCTTTTAAACATATTAAGATTTTCGTTTTTTGACTATTAGCCTAGGTTGTTGAATTCATTTTCTTTTTTAGCTACAATCACAAAGGTCAAATTATATTTACTATAAAAGTTTAGCTAAATCTGTTGAAGGTGTAGTTTCCAGTCATATATGGTGGTCAATGCTGTCAATAGGTACAGCATGATTTGAGTCGCGCATCTGTCACTTAACTTCATCTGTTCCCTCTCAAGATCAAGCTGGTGACATGAAACATGACAGCATTTCCTCCCCTGGGATCTCAGATCAGGAGAAGGAGACGGCATCCAATGCTTTTGAGGCGTTTAAGGTAAATAACTATAATCTGAGCAGGCGATTGTATCCATGGTTGTTTCCGGAGGTCATTGTTGACGATATAACGTGATGTTTCTTTAGGCTGGAAGCTATGACGAGTCCCTGAAACACCTTGACAGCCTTCAGGAGCTTAACAAAGAGGACTACAAGATTACAATGAATAAAGCGATCACTGAGTTTTATAAAAGTGGGCAGACAACAACCAGCACCCTGAAGCAGACATTAATGACCTTGAAGAATCAGGTTTGATATTACATATTGCATCCTTCTCATTATTCTAAGCCATGTTATTAGAGTACTGATGCTAACTGATCGTTGTTTGCAGATGCACACAGCTGTGGATGATATTGACGGTTTGGATGATGTTGAGAACAGTATCCTCTATTACAATCAAGCGGTGATTCATTACCACATGCGACAGTATTCAGAAGCTATATCCATCGGGGAGAAGCTCTACCAGTTTCTTGAACCTTTTGGTATGTTTCAGGATGCAAATGAAAAGTTCTTGCATAGTGTTGAGCAATGAGTTTTTTTTTAATCTGCACCTGGACTAGCACCAAAAGTATTAAGTGTTTTAATAGTGTGGCATGGCTTGATGGGTTTCTCTGTCCTAGAAGAAAAGTTTGCTCAGGCCGTTTGTTTCTTGTTGGTGGATCTATACCTGCTCACCTTCCAGCCAGAGAAGGCACTGCACCTGTTGGCTGTGCTGGAGAAGCTCACTGTGAAGGATGGGAACAGCAAAAATGGCAAAGGAGAGGTGAGAGATATTTGGCTCTTAAGAATTATTTTTATTTTTGATTGTTTTACCCTGTCTCACTTGTTCTCACTAGAATTGTTGAAGTGTTGTTACAGGTGTTATTACATCTGTAATAAAAACTTGCACAAAGTGCATTTTAACCACTGCTAAATCACTGTATTTTTATCCGTCATTGTTATCTTAAAAAAAACCCAGATATATTGTTGATATATCTCCATTAGCATTATTTACCATGAGAATGTTATGTAATGTACCAAATTTACTTCCTTTCAAAAGTTTAGGGTCAGTAAGATTTTTTTGTATTTATTTTATTTATTATTATTTTATTTTATTTTTTTGCGCTTGTTTTTGAAAAAAGCATCTTATTCTCAGTAAGGCTATTTATTTGATCAAACAAACAGTAAAACCCTAAATATTAATACATAATATTATTGCAATTTAAAATAACAATTTTCTATTTTAATATATTTCAAAATGTAATGTATTCCATCTCCAGTCTTCAAGATCTTCATATGCTTCACATCCTTCAGAAATCATTCTAATATACTGACTTAGTACTGAAGAAACATGTCAGTGATGATAAACCGTTTTTTTTTTTTTTTAAACCGTGATATTTTATTTCCGGAGTTATTAAGGAACAAAGTTCAAAGAACATAATTTCTCTTAAATAAAAAAGAGTTTTTGTTTATTGGTTTTCCCCCAATAAACTTCTAATTTGCTGCATATTGATAGAAAGTACAGTAGCTGTTGTAGTAGCTGTATGTTTAGGTATTGGGTCAGATTAGGGGATCCAGAATATTAATTAATAGCCATTATGCTAGTAATATGCATGCTAGAAAGCAACTAGTTCATAGTGTTCCCTAATGTAAAGTGTTACCGATTAATTTATTATATCCTTGCTTAATAAATATTACAATTACTTTCAAATATAAATCTTACTGCTTTCAAACTTTTGAACAGAAGTGTACCTTATTATTATATATTGGTCTGCCAAAGTGGTAGAAAGCATTTTGGATAGTAAGTCAGTGTTTGTAAAATTTGGCTTCTGGCTGTAGCTACCAGGCCATGCTCTAGAAAGTAAAGAATGGGTTAATAATATGCCAGTTTTGTGAGATGATATATTGAGAGTTGTTGCTCCAGATTCTGTTTCCTTGACTTTTAACTTTTTGGATCATGTGTCATTTACAGAGCACCAACAGGACAAACAAGGAATCTACTGCTATGAAAGCAGAGTTCACAGCTATGGTCGAGGCAGCTAAATCAAAGATGCACCAGGTGAGAGCAGTGAGCATAATGAATGTTAAACTCCGATTAAAAAAAAAAAAGTAATAATAAAGGTTTGCAATAGAGTTACACTGTTAATTAGTTCTGTATATTCAGAAAGCTAAATCTGAATCTAAAATGCTTCAATGTATGCTGATCAGCTAGCAACGATGAACAACAACATTTTGTCACATTTTGTCAAAAATTGAGCTGTTTGTGATATGTGTGTGTGTGCAGTATAAAGTACGAGCCTATATCCAGATGAAGTCACTGAAGGCCTGTAAACGGGAAATCAAATCTGTGATGAACACATCTGGAAATGTGAGTAGATTTACACATACTATAAATGTTGGTCTCATCACCACCTGCATTTGGTGGTTATCAGTGTATTACAAAGGTACAAAACTAATGTTCAGTTAATGAAATTACGGTATTTAACTGTAAATTTAAGTTACAACCGTAAAACCTAAAACGTTGCTACCGTATTTTTTACGGTAAAATTCCGGCAACCACAGCTGCCGTTTTCTACCGTAAATTTTACGGAATTTTTTTTACAGTGTACGCCTGCTCATGTAATACACTTGTAATTTAAAGTGCCCCTATTATGGGTTATGAAAGGTTCATATTTAGGTTTTTGGAGTCACCAACAACAGGTTGACATGCATGCAAGGTCAAAAAACACTTTCATTATCTTATAATATGCATTTATTTTTACCTTATTTGCTCAACGACTCCCAAACGATT
>NW_015658988.1:270591-272035 GCF_001515625.1 Sinocyclocheilus rhinocerous | reverse complement strand
ACAAGTGGGCGGGCAATATGCTAATGTTTCACGTTGACGTCAACATGAAACGGCTTTCGTTTCAATGATTCAGAGTCGACTCTTTCTTTTGAGAGACCATAACTTTGTACACGGTGCACTTTCAGATTTAAAACTTTGCAGGATGTTTTCATTTACTTAGAGGTGTGTTACACACTGCATGAAAGGTAATTTTCAAAAATTCATAATAGAGACACTTTAATGCTTTTTTGGCTGACTGTATTTACACATTTCTCCCTCAGTCTGCACCCTCACTCTTCCTGAAGAGTAATTTTGAGTATTTGAGGGGAAATTATCGTAAAGCTGTGAAACTCCTCAACAGTTCAAATATCGCAGAGCATCCAGGACCCTTGAAAACAGGTACGCAGTTAAAAACCACCCATATATGCATTACAAATTAAATAAATAGATCCCCATTCCAATCTGAGCACAATTTATTATTATTTTTTTGGTTTCATGTGAGATTTGTACATTATAATCATTTACATTTTTGATTCCAAGAAGTGGTACTAGGCATGCAAAATACACCTTCGAAATGCAGGGATTAAAGTTCCGTCACTACGACGGATTTCCGTCAGTTCATAAAGACAGTCACTTGCTTTATTCCTGAATGATTCAGCCGTTCGAACGAATCAATTGAATGAATGATTCAGTGATAAAATCAGTGACTTGCCGCCACCTGCTGGCGGATTTAGTTTAATTTTTAGCGTAATTTCAGTTATTTAAATCATATTTCTGTATTCCATTTATTAATACTAATTTCATATGATTGGTAACTTATTTGTCTTTTTCTACTTTTTATTATATTGCAGGGGTTAAAGCAAAAAAAAATATTTTGACTGAAAATATTTCTTCGACCAAACCCCATTCCTCAGACATACCTGTCACACACCCAGTTTAAGAGCAGTTTTTTTCTTGTAATTAGGAGCGCTTGTCCTCCTAATTTAAATTTAGGAGCACCTTCTGATCAATAATCAAAAATTGTGATAAAAAATTTGCCTTCCTAATACGAGGTGACATTTGACTCCTTAAAGTGACTTACAGGAGTATTTTCTTTTTACCTTTGTAATGGCATCATTTGAATCTATATCAAATTAAAAAATGTATGTTTATAAGCTTTTTAAAATTTCTATTTAAAACAATATGTAGAATAAGACAAATAAGTTACCAATCATATGAAATTAGTATTAATAAATTAATTTGTACTACAGAGGTGGCACAGAAGAACACAAAAGTGGCTTGTAGGTACATTTTCAGAAGTTTAATGAGGCTCAGAGGTGGCATGAGTGCAATTAAATTAATAAATTCATGTGGAGATTAATGTTTTAAATATAAAATTTTGAATACATAAATATTAAATGATTTAAATAACTGCAATTATACCTAAAAATGAAACTGAAACCGCCAGCAGGTGGCGGCAAATCAC
>NW_015658988.1:270077-270566 GCF_001515625.1 Sinocyclocheilus rhinocerous | reverse complement strand
TATTTAAAACATTAATCTCCACATGAATTTAATTGCACTCATGCTACCTCTGAGCCTCATTAAACGTCTGACAGTTTACCTACAATCCACTTTTGTGTTCTTCTGTGCCACCTCTGTAGTACAAATTAATTAATTAATACTAATTTCATATGATTGGTAACTTATTTGTCTTTTTCTACTTTTTATTATATTGCAGGGGTTAAAGCAAAAAAAAATATTTTGACTGAAAATATTTCTTCGACCAAACCCCATTCCTCAGACATACCTGTCACACACCCAGTTTAAGAGCAGTTTTTTTCTTGTAATTAGGAGCGCTTGTTGTCCTCCTAATTAAAAAAAATAGGAGCACCTTCTGATCAATAATCTAAAATTCTGATCAAAAATTTGTCTTTCTAATACGAGGTGACATTTGACTCAAAGTGACTTACAGGAGTATTTTCTTTTTACCTTTGTAATGGCATCATTTTCATCTATGTCAAATTCAAAAAT
>NW_015658988.1:249603-269932 GCF_001515625.1 Sinocyclocheilus rhinocerous | reverse complement strand
TTTTAAATTTCTATTTAAAACAATATGTAGAATAAGACAAATAAGCTACCGATCATATGAAATTAGTATTAATAAATTAATTTGTACTACAGAGGTGGCACAGAAGAACACAAAAGTGACTTGTAGGTACATTTTCAGACGTTTAGTGAAGCTCAGAGGTGGCATGAGTGCAGTTAAATTCATAAATTCATGTGGAGATTAATGTTTTAAATATTTCTGTATTCAAAATTTTATATGATAAAATATGATCAAATAACTGAAATTATACGCTAAAAATGAAACTAAATCCGCCAGCAGGTGGCGGCAAGTCACTGATTTTATCACTGAATCATTCATTCAATTGATTCGTTCGAATGGCTGAATCATCCAGGAATGAAGCAAGTGACTGTCTTTATGAACTGACAGAAATCCATCATAGCGATGGAACTTTAATCCCTGGAAATGTCAATAGGCCTAAATGTTTTGTTAATAATGAAAAATCTAGTTTTTCTTTACTGGAATATATTAACTTTTTTTCCCACTTAAAGGTGAATGCGTGAGATGTATGTTCTGGAATAATCTCGGTTGTATCCATTTTGCCATGGGGAAGCACAACCTGGGTCTTTTTTACTTTAAAAAAGCACTTCAAGAAAATGACCACATATGCGCCCAGCTTGGTGATGGCAGTAATGGGCAAGGTAAGAGAAATGAGGACCTTTTACATGCCAGATCATACAGCAGAATCTGGGATATACCATACTTCTCAGTGTGATAATAGATTATATGCAGATTTTTTTTTTTTAAGAAATTGTGATTTATGAATCTTTTGCAGCCTTGTTAATTAACAATGTTTTATTGCCTTTTTTCCTCACAGCAGCTAAGAAGTTCACAGGCATCCCCATGTGTGCTCTGTTAGCTAATAAGCGCTATGAGCTGCTGTATAACTGTGGGATTCAGTTACTTCATATCGGTCGACCGCTGGCAGCGTTTGAGTGTCTGATGGAGGCGGTGCAGGTGTATCACTCCAACCCTCGACTCTGGCTCAGGCTCGCAGAATGCTGCATCACAGCTAATAAAGGGGTACAGACATTAACCCACATGTGTAATTAAAATTTAGAATGAAAGACCCTTGGAAAAACAGGTTGGACACTTACACTGCCATTCAAAAGTTTGGGGTCAGTAAGATTTTTTAAATAAGAAAATTAATAATTTAGTTAGTCAGTTACTAAGTGAGTAAGGACACATTAAAAGAATCACATCACAGAATCATGAGGGGAAAAAATGTATCATGGTTTCCAAAAAATATTAAGCAGCACAACTGTTTTCAACAATGATAATAAGGAATATCACTTGAGCATTTAATCAGCTTAGAATGATTTCTGAAGGATCATTTGACACTGAGGACTAAAGTAATGACTGTTTCAGCTTTGCCATCACAGCAGTAAATTGCATTTAAAAAAATATTTAAATATAAAACAGTTTATAATGATAATATTCCACAATATCACTTTTTTGTGATTTTGATCAAATGAATACAGTCTTGGTGAGCTTAAGAGACTTACATTTCTTGATAAGAGAATTTCAAAAACATTTAAAAATCGTACTGACCCCAAACATTTGGATGAGTGTGTATTTGTTTTGTTATGTTATGTTTAAAGGCCTGTTGCCATAAAATGCCTAAATGACACCAAAGTATAAAATTGGCCAACAATTTTTCCACACCTAAACACTTTACAGTATAATTATTTCAGATGGTAATGCATTTATTTATGACCTTTTTTGTGTCCTTCAGAGCTCGGAGCAGGAAACAAAAGGTTTGCCCAGTAAAAAGGGGATTGTGCAGGCTGTTGTTGGGCAGGGCTATCATCGCAAGATTGTTTTAGCATCACAGTCCACACAAAACACCATTTACAGGTGAGGAAGGGTGATTCAATCTAATGGGTCTTGACATTTGCTAGTGTAGTATAATGATGTTAGAAAAGTAGCTGTGTGAGATTGTCTGGCTGGTTGGAGCAGAGTAACTAGATTTCAAATGGCTGAAAATACTGTAATGTCACAGTGTCTCCAGAAGGTGTCATCCTGTTGCTTTTCTTCCCAGAAGTAGCATTCTAAATCTTTTCAGTGATTTCTGAGAGCAGTATCATGCCTTTTAGGTTTCAGTCGTATTAAAAAGTCTTTCTTATGCACTTGGCATGCTAAAATGGATTTACACACATGTGTTTGTGTGCAGTGAGGGCCAGTCAGCAGCAATCCCAGTGGCCAGTATGGAGTTTGCAGCGATCTGTCTGCGTAACGCTTTGCTCCTGCTCTCAGAGCACCAACAGCACGACAGCAAACCTGACAATGGCTCGAAGAGCTGCAGTCAGTCAGGCAGCACAGAAAGCAGCAGCGAGACCAGCGATGCCTGCAGGTACATGTATAAACATGCATGCACCACCAATGCTGGCAATAACAGATCCCAAACTAGATGGAATACAGTAGAAGATTGAATTTGCTGAACTCATTAAAGAACACACTTTTAACCCTTTGATGCTGTTTTAAGATAATCTGGTGATGTTTGAATTTTTCTTTGACTGACAGTGGGAAGACTCAAGAGGGAGACAAGTTCATACCTGCTGCCCCCTCATCACCCTTGATAAAGCAAGAGGTGGAGAATCTCAGGTGAGGCTACAGGAGACTTTTCTGGAATTAATTTCTCATACTTAATAAAAATGACCTAAAGAAGATTTGAATGACTTTAACACATTTGATTTGACCTGTTAGCCAGTACGCTGCAAAAAGAGATTTTCTAGCTCCGTTTTCCAGTAGAAATATCGAAGCATTCCTAAATCAAGAAATATTTAATTCAGAACAAAAATGTCATATTAGGAATTGCGTTAATACAATTTTAGGGCTTTTTTATGCTAAAAACAAGAATAAATATTTGCCAAAGGGGTAGGGATAATAAACATGCTTCCCTTCTAGATTTTTTTTTTTATTTCTTGTTTTTTAAAGCACAAGATTCATTATACATTGATACATTTTTTAAGAAAATTTAAAATCTGTGCCATTTTACCTTTTCAAGTAAATGTTTCTTTTTTTTTAATAATGTTTAGATATTTTGTTCTGGAAAACAAGACAAAAATACTGTGTAAGTAAATCACTTTTTACAGTCTGTTTCCTGTGTGAGACACGTCTTCCTCAAGAGGGCACTTTTTTTTTTAAATACGTGTGATTCCTGAGAAACAATGTTTAGGGGAAGTCGTGGCCTAATGGTTAGAGAGTCAGACTCATAACCCAAAGGTTGCGGGTTCGAGTCTCGTACTGGCAGGGATTGTAGGTGGGGGGAGTGAATGTACAGCACTCTCTCCCACTTTCAATACCACGACTGAGGTGCCCTTGAGCAAGCCACCGAACCCCCAACTGCTCCCCGGGCGCCGCAGCAAAAATGGCTGCCCACTGCTCCAGGTGTGTGTTCACTGCTGTGTGTGTGCACTTTGGATGGGATAAATGCAGAGCACTAATTCTGAGTATGGGTCACCATACTTGGCCACATGTCACGTCACTACTTCACTATTTATTATATATTAAAAATAGTAGGTAAAGCAGAATGCAATATACAATACACGTTTCAAGCAGTAGCAGGCTACATTTCTCACATGACCTCAGCATGTTAATTTTGTTAGAAACGGCTACATTTTTACATCCAGTTATTTGTAGTAAAACGTCTTCACTTTTGCAGTATAATTTATGAGCCAAGAATAAACGAAAGCTGATAAGTCTCGCGGTTTAATCATCACACTGGTCAAGAAGAGCCTTGTGCAGTATTTCAGACTATGTATTCTGTTCAAATTTAGTCACAGATGGTATTATGCTCTTCTAAACATAACCAGCATATGTGAACCAGTTCCACTTTTAAATTTCCTTTACAAATATGCGCATAATAGTTTTACATACATAGCTTCTGTATGCAAAATATCAATATGGCAAATGCTCTTGGCTAAGTCCATTTAATACACTGTATTAACAACATAAAATGCAGCAATTGCTAATTAGAGTGGTAATTACAGTAAAGCCAGTTAACCTCCATTATTTTAACACATACAATCTCTGTTAGACGTATAATTGTGTATAACCCTCCCCCAGCTAGCCTACTATACACCTCTCTCTTATTGTATGCGTCCACTTCACCATTCACCCTCGCATTACTTTTGCCTCAGGAATTGATTAGACCTTCTACCCCACCTCCATCCCACTTTCTCCTCTTCCCCGCCATCTGTGATCCAGCGGGACAGTCTGCTCCGGAGGGCTGGCCGGACGTGGCTCCCTGTGAAGGGAAGGGGTGTGGTGTGTGGATTGTGTTAACCCTGCACTGACACCCTGATACACGGACACTTTTACGAGCCCAAGCACCATTTACTCAAAAGGGCTCTTCCTGGAATCCTGCAGGCTATTGTGTCACAGGCAGCCACTCAGAGCGTTGAGCATTTCTCCGTTTCCCCGTCTTTTCCTTTACCCACTCTTACCCTCTTATGTTGTATTTGTAACAAAGCTTGGCATTTAGGAATCTGAGCAAAGATTATATTCCAAAAATTTTTTATTTGAAGTAAGTTTTAATGCGATTGTTATGGCCTGTTCACATCAAGACTCAATTTAAAAGCTAAACAAATTGCAAACAAAAGGACTGTTACGAAAAATAAAACTCATCTGAACTCATTCTCATTCTGCAAGAATAATGGTTTAAATCTCAGCAGACAAACATTTCTCTTGTTGAACACAATATTGTTGAAAATCAAAAATATTACCTGGCAAAATAGCACAGCTGTTGTCAAAATGTAAAAATTTAATAAATTGTTGCTGGATATAGTTAAAGTGACCAGATGGGACTGTCCCCATTTTAGTGGGCCGCCTGATCACCCGAGATATATAAATATTAACTTTTGTAAATTATTGCTTTCCGTATTTCTTAGTACTACACACAAAGGTTTTTTTAACTGGCTGAAGAAATATGACTGGTCACCAAAGAGAGTCTTGCCACATGTAAAGCCATCATGTAAACGCTGCAATTTATCGCATTATATCATATTGGGACATTGGCATGCATGTACAGTATAAACTGAATAAAAATAAGTATGTGGCAATTGATTATTACATTTAAAAATTAATGCAAAATATGGGTCAGTAAAACAACATTTATGAGCAAATTTTATAAAAAAATTAAACTGAAACTACCGGTCTGTGGACAAAACGCTATATAAAAAAAGCTTAGGGTACTTCTATCATTTGGCGGGAATCCAAATGTGTGCATGTTTCATGTGCTTGATGTAAATAGCATTATGTTGCTTTGCTATATTAGCACGTTTCAGATATTAAAAAAGTGACATTCTGGAAAATACTGCAAGTAAAAGAATGCGAGATACATGAATTATTTTGAGATTGTATGGGTTTGTTCTGTATGGACACTATTCATTTTATTTGTGCAGGTTAATAAAAGTATTCATGTCTTAAATTTTAGTTTAAAAACAAATACCAATACCCTTACTACCTTGAAGGTGTTTTACCCTATCTCTCATCTCTAAATGGTTTGGGAATTTGTGAGGCAGTTGACACATTTCCTGTACTTGGGTTTGTTATGGCTGCTGTACACTGATTCATACAAAGAGTGTTTTTTTTCCCTTCAACAAGGTGAACTCACCTAAAAACCATGAAATAATTTTGTCCTTGTGTTTCATCAGCATGCTTCTCTTTGATCTCTCTTTCCTCACAGGTGCTCAATTCTAGCCTGCAGTGCATATGTGGCTCTTGCTCTTGGGGACAACTTAATGGCTCTTAACCATGCAGAAAAGCTCCTGCATCAGACAAAGCTGTCAGGATCGCTCAAGTGAGTCTGTCTCTCTTTTTCTGGCTGATTTATATCTTTATTAGGGTCCTGCACTCACAACATTCTGCAAATATTTGCCCTCCTAAAATGACCAACCCTGAGTGATCGGATGCTTAACATTTGGTTCAACCTGTTAAACAAAAAATCTTACCTATGCCTGACCACTCTTGTTTGTCCTTGGGGGGAACATTTTTAACAAAAAAGTTACCTTATTTTTTTGTAGCAAATGCTATTTTGTAAATGTCCTGGACTTCCAGATTGTGATACTTACTGTACATGGTTTGCTTTGTTTTAGCTATATTTCCCAGACAGAGATGAAGCTGACTAAGTGGGCAATACACAATGTAAAGCAGTCAGTTTAGCTTTAGTCTTTGTCACGGGAAGTGACTTTAAATAATGTATCCAGCTCAATTTTTGATGAGTTTGGTGCTTGTGTTCTCAGGTTCCTGGGTCACCTATATGCAGCTGAAGCCCTGATCTCTCTGGACAGAATTTCTGATGCCATTGCACATCTCAACCCGGAGAACGTTACTGACGTCTCGTTAGGTGTCTCATCCAGCGAACAAGACCAAGGTATGAAAATGCACTCATAATCAAAACATACAAATGTCAAAGGACATGATGTGCGATTATTAACATATGTCTGTGCTGTTATTGACAGGTTCTGATAAAGGAGATCTGGAGCCTGCGGAGTCCTGTAAGTTTTTATTAGCATTATTATTATTACTATTTTAAATTAATTTCTTAGGTGGATGGATGGATGGATGGATAGATTCATTTATTTAAATAAGTTAATTCCTCTTATATGATGAACATGTCTGAACATTTCAGAATTAAAATTCATTTTGATATTTTTAGGGGATCTAACGTAAAGTATATATATAAATAAATGGTAACAATGTACTTAAAGCCTTTATGTGCAATGCATTATAAAGGGTTATTAAAGGGTATAATGCATTATAATTACTCATTATATCTTGTCGTAATTATTTATAACCGAATTTAAAATGCATAGTGTAACAATGAATTGATAAGTGTTATAATGTATTAACTGTTGTTACAGTTAATCATGAGATTGTACAGTGCATTATAAGGTGCATTACAAGCCATAATTAATGCATTAAAACTACTTTTATAATGCATAATACATAAAGGCTCTAAGTAAATTATTACTAAGATTATCTTTTATCATTAAAAAGATAAAATTCTTGAAAAGACAACTTTGACAATCTATTATTATTATTATTTCTATAAAAAGGATTACTTTTTCTATTATGTATATACAGTATACAGTATATATATATATATATATATATATGGAAAATCTGTGAAGCAATTTTGTAAAAATATAAAAAATTTGATAAAGCAATGTGATGCAACTAACGGGCAGAAAGAAAAAAAATACTGTATTTATAAATTGAGTTCATGATATTTGTTTAAAAAATAAAATAAAATTTGTACACTCATTGTTATGTTTATAAAGATGATTTTATATGTATATATATAATATTTCTTTAGAATAACATGCCCTGATTAATTGTCCACAATTAGACCAGAGATAAGTTGAGGCAGACAATGTGTAGTCTTATTTTTTTTGCATATTTGTGTATTTAATTTTGGTTTGTGTTGCAGCAGGGAAGCAGACGCCTTTGTGTTACCCCAGCTCAGTAAGTTCTGCCCGGGCCACAATGCTCTTCAATCTGGGCAGTGCGTATTGCTTGAGGAGCGAGTACGAGAAAGCCCG
Source organism: Sinocyclocheilus rhinocerous (assembly GCF_001515625.1). Classification (NCBI taxonomy): domain Eukaryota; kingdom Metazoa; phylum Chordata; class Actinopteri; order Cypriniformes; family Cyprinidae; genus Sinocyclocheilus; species Sinocyclocheilus rhinocerous. The sequence continues at coordinate 262,349 of NW_015658988.1, read as the reverse complement.
CAAGTGCCTCCATCAGGTAAACACTCCTCTCATGTGAAGCTGCCAAATTTTAATTGTCCTGTAATTAAACGCATAAAATTACAATAATGCAATAATGTGTCTTCTCTGGACACTAGATAGATACAGTGCTTAAACAGCCTTCAAAACATTTGTTTCTGATTTCTGTTTCCAAGGCTGCTTCAGTGGTGAACACTAAGGAGATTCCTCCAGAAGCCATTTTACTGGGCGTCTACTTAGAACTGCAGAATGGTGAGTCATGCACAGAGACTGTAATTACACAGTGCCTGCTGGGAAATGTCGCTATATTTTCCAGAGGGTGGCCAGTCACCTTTTCTCACCTGGAATCATTTGTCACTTCAGACCGATTTATTTTTTGAGTAATCGTTTAAAACTGTGATTGTTGCTTCCGCAGGAAACACACAGCTGGCGCTACAGATCATCAAACGGAACCAGCTCCTCCCGTCTGTCAAGCCCGCCTCCTCCCCTGACCTCCGTAAGAAACCACTTCCCTTCCAGTCATCCCAGCCTGTACAGCCCATACAGACCCCCTCCTCCTTTACACAAGTACAGCGCAAGTGATACCAGTTACTCGAACCCCCAAAAACATGCACAAACACATTTTTTTAAATGTTATTTATGAGGCTGCAGCAACTCATGATGGATGAGGAAAAAAAACAAGCAAGAAACGGTTGCCTGTCGCAGTCTGTTAGAAATATGTCTATGTTTTGGGGTCTATGAAATTATAAATAAATTGTATTTACACGTATTAGTGGTGTGACATTTATGCGGTCAGTGACACACTGCCATATATGAAATTATACAGATTATGAGTAAATTATTTCTGGAAAGTAAGATTGAAAATCTGCATGGAGCCCTTATATCGTGACGAGAGAGATCATGTGGTTGTCAAAAATCAATGGACCAAAGGTCACTGTTTAGATCTAATTTGCATAAAATCATGGACACTTGTCTCTGACATCACTTGTGGCAGGAAAACTCTTAAAAATGAAGCTTTTAAATATCTCCGTTGTATAACTTGATTTCTTCTCTACTGGTGCATAAGACTTAAATAAATGTCCTGATTTGTGAAGGCTCGTCTCTGGCGTGGGTGGACAGATGTCGGCTTTCTTTCATGTGTGGTCTCTCCTCTTTTTGCCCTTTTTCCTGAGGGTGGCCCATCACCTTTCTCATGCTGGGTCTTTCTTATGCTAAATCCCTCTGCCCCCACACCCACATCTCTCCCCATTGTACGTTCTGTCAATGATGCCTTGGAGGAAAAAAGAGCTATTTTTTTAAGCCTTTATGGGATTTTTTTTCAGCCATCTGACGCTAGTTCCAAATGCAGCTCTTGTTCCCCAAGAGGCCTGTCATGTTTGTAAAATCACATTTTTTTTCTAGAATCATGTGTACAAGTAAACAATACTATGCTAATGCAGGCAAATTACAGAGGCCAGCTGTTGGTTTATTATAATGTATACAGCTGAGCAAGTGTTTTTTATTCATAGCCATGCTTTTTCATGCATTAAGGTTAAATTGGGATTTTGTTGGTGGGCGACCCCCTAGGATCAGCTGAGGATGAATGATATAGATGTGAAGCGTGCATCTGAGCTGTGGGTGTGGCAACCCTTGCTGTCCTAAAAAATACAGACGCCCTAGGCTTGGGTTTCATAAAGTTGTTGAAAAGCAAATAAATACATGAAATGGAACATGAAAATGGGGAACAGCAATATTTTAAACTTGATCTCGCAGGTAAATGTAACTATTTTACAAGGTGGTGGTATCATATGAATTTGTATAATGTGAACATGAAAATGCAAGATTTTTAGGGGAAAAAAAAGCAAGCTTTAAAGGGATAGTTCACCCAAAAATAAAAATTCTGTCATTTATTACTCACCCTTGTGTCGTTCCAAACCCGCAAGACCTTCGTTTATCTTCACAATCCACACAATTTAAGATATTTTTGATGAAATGTGAGAGCTTTCTGACCCTGCTTAGATAGCAATGCAACGCCGGCTCCTGCGTCAGCAGCACCACACGCGTACCTCATGGTACTCCCATCAAAGACTGACGCGTAAGAGAAGAAATTGTTAAAGTCATTATTTTCGTTTTCTTTGCGCACAAAAAGTATTCTCGTAGCTTCATAAAATTACGGTTGAACCACTGATGTCACATGGACTATTTTAACGATGTCCTTGTTACCTTTCTGGGCCTTGAACATGGTAGTTGCGTTGCAGGGTCAGAAAGCTCTCGGATTTGATCAAAAATATCTTAATTTGTGTTCCGAAGATTAACAAAAGTCGGTTACGAGTTTGGAACGCCATTGTGAGTAATTAATGACAGAATAACATTTTTTGGGTGAACTATCCCTTTAAGGTCCACTAAACCCCACCTCTAAACTTAACAGTAACTGGGGCGTAAGCAGATAGTATGAAAGCGTAGAAATTCATACAAATTAGCAACCAATTTGTCAAATATGAGACATGTGAGAGATATGAGGCATTGGTCACACTTTATTTTAAGGTCCAATTCTCGCTATTAATAAACCATTGACTATGAATTTTGTCTCATTAAATGCCTAACTTGCTATTTATTAATAGTTAGTAAGGTAGTTTTGTTTTGCGATTCGGCCCGAATCAGTTTTCTAAAGTGTTTTTGAAAAATCACATACCCTGCCTTTAATAGTGAGAATTGGGCCCTATACTAAAGTGTTATTGAGGCATTTTCATATGAAATGTTATATTGCAGCTCAAATGAATGTGATATATTTTGTTTACTAACATGTCATGTGTCCATTAACCAACATAAGACAACAGTGAACGTGCACATGTGTTGATAAATTGAGATATTAGCTTAAAATCTCAGGGGGTTGGCTGACAGAACAGTTTGGGAACCCCCGCCATAGGCAGATGTTTGTTGATTAACCCTGGTCTGTGGCCGACAAAAGAAAGAATAGAAATTTGTGAACAATTTTACTAAATTTATTAAATGCTGCCAGAATGTTGTGAATCAAACAAATATCAGACTTGATTAAACATACAAACTGGAATGGACGAGCAAACAAACTGCAAATTATTTTGTCTTTGAACTAAACATTCCAGTCCAGTATAGCCCCTTCTTATCACTATTTACACCCAGCTCGGTCCCATCTGCCAGACAACAAACATTTTCCTGCAGGCTCAAGCTGACCTTCTGGGCTGCACCCCGCCCTGCTCTGACCTTTGACCTGTTGGTATGCAGAGACGCCCATTCCTTAAACAGCATTGGTGGCCTTAAGAGGCTTTTGTTACGTAATTTAGACAAACCAAAGACTCCTTATGATAGCACTCTTTAAACAGGATGACATATTTCTCAGAGCAGGTACCATAACCTTGTCTTTAAGCACTTATGTTTTGCAGCCTCTCATTAAGGTAAACAAATAAAAGCTACAGATCTCAGAGATGGGCTCGAATGCCTCCCTTCAGTCGTCAAATGAGCATATATAGCATCCTGAGATTGCTTACATCAATCTCGTGCTGGAGGGGACACATTTCTTGAAGAAAGTTTGCTTGCAGTCATTGTAGCTATGAGGAACAGAATCAGGATTTATTACTCTCTATATAAAAGTAGTAAGTGAGATTAGTATGTCCAAATTCACAGTATTCATTAAAAAGTCCCAGATGACCAACTAATTCCAGAGATTTTTCAAGTGCATATCCATAGGACACTTTACTATCCCATAAGGCTTTGGGAGAACATTTGTAAATGGCTAGGAATTGCAACTGACCTCGTAGATTGCACGGTTTCTGGTGGTTTAAAAAAATTGCCAACATGTAGAACTTACAACTTTTCAGAAACCTTGCACTGGCTGTTAGACACCTTCAAACTACTATATGTCCATGATGATTACATATCAGGCAGGCGTGCTCTGTGGCGCCACATTCTTTGAGAATCTTTTTAGGTTCAATTTTTCACTCGATCTGTCAAGATCAGATACGAGTAAAATGCTGGAGTGCCGAATTGCAGAGATGGTGTAAATGTATCCACACCGCTATCTGGGCCTCATTTATAAAATGTTGCAAAGAAACCATCCTAAATTTGATCTTACAATCATCTCTCAGATATGCGTACATGTGATTCATAGAATGAACGTACGCACAGAAAACGCACGTACGCCTCTCTTTCAGATGTGAAATCTATGAATCGCAAATGATCTTGACCTTGAGCGCAACTGAACGGTTTCAGTTCTCTGCCTTGTAAATGACTCCTAATTAATGTCATTAACACATAAAAGATCACCAGTCATCATCCAAATCCTTTGATTGTGAACAGCGAGCTGCAAGAACAGCTTACAATTCCAAAAACCTTGCAGTACTCAGACAAGAAAACGTACGTACTCTGCTCAGACCCTGACGTGACGCTAAGCACTTTTTCACGTTAAAGGCAGTTTTTACAAATATGAGCGTAGCCGTGGATTTAAAGGGATAGTTCACCCAAAAAAGACAAATCTGTCATTAATTACTCACCCTAAACCCGCAAGACCTTCGTTCATCTTCGGAACACAAATTAAGATATTTTTGATGCATTCCGAGAGCTCTCTGAGCCTCCCATAGACAGCAAGGATCCTAACATGATCAAGGCTCAGAAACGTAGCAAGGAGATTGTTAAAATAATCCATGTGACATCAGTGGTTCAACCGTAATGTTATAAAGCTACAATACTATTTGTGTGCAAAGAAAACAAAAATAACGACTTTATTCAACAATTCATCTCCTTCACGTCACCCTATAGCACAATTTTGGAGAGTATCACATACATAAACAACGTATGCTGTTCTGTGTCAGCAGCACCGTAGGGAGATACGTTGTTTACGCTTTGATCAGAATGTAAACCAAGTATCCGTGTACATACGTTGTTTACGTATGTGATACTCTCCAAAATGGCGCTAGGGTGACGCGGAGACGACGAATTGTTGAATAAAGTCGTTATTTTTGTTTTCTTTGCACACAAAAAGTATTCTCGTAGCTTTATAACATTACGGTTGAACTACTGATGTCACATGGATTCTTTTAACGATGTCCTTGCTACGTTTCTGAGCCTTGATCGTGAAAGGATCCTTGCTGTCTATGGGAGGCTCAGAGAGCTCTCGGAACGCATTGAAAATATCTTAATTTGTGTTCCGAAGATCTTACAGGTTTGGAATGACATGACGTTAAGTAATTGACAGAATTTTCATTTTTGGGTGAACTATCCCTTTAAGCGTGCGCACACTAAGATCAAATATATGCATACGCACACTTTATAAATGAGGCCCTTTGTGTCAAGACCTCAAAAGATTCAGCGATGGAAGTACTAATTCCGGCTATTTTTGATTTCCAGCGATGGAAATTCCGGCTATTTTGAGAGGAAAATGTATATCATATATTCATACTCTAAACATGACCCCCAGCAGCGTCAAAATGTTCGCAAACACTACCCATCTACTTTTCAGCACACAAGCAAGCTGTTTCCTGTGAATGTGCAAGACTTCCGATTCATTACTCTATAGGTAAACAAGACCAGTAAATGGTAAATTTGTTTGCACAGCATAACAGTTTTTGTACAACTAAAGTATATAATACTTTAATAATAATAATCTGCAATTTGGTGCAGTTGCTATTATTTGTATGACCAAAACGTAAGATAAAATTCTGATTGTTTGTAATGTAAATCAGTGAGATCTTTACAACAGTGTAGCAGACTACTTGCATAAAAATGCATATAATACAATATGGATATATGGATAATCGAGTAAACGTAAGTGTTCCTCTTGAAACATACTAACAATGTTATTCATAAAATTACTTTACAAAAATCAGTAGATTTACAGCAAAACGATGTGAACCCCGACCTGAAGGGGGACGTTAGAATAGTTTTTAGTTGTTACTTATACTTTAATAAAGTAAAAACACCCACCACAAATACAGGATCCAAAGAGGTACAACTTTATTTAAATCGTAAACAACCAAACATTTATTTAAAAAAACAAAATGCATAGGAAATGTTTAAAGTCCACAAAGACAACTGAACAAGCCTGCAGACCACTACATATTTCATATAGTCTCATCAGCCTTATTCAGAAAGTAATAAATGACTGTTCTGTTGCTTTGGTTGAGGGGGTGATAGATAGTGGGATGGTGCGGGTTATGATGGAGAGACTAGTGGGCCTCTTAGAGGGTTCCTAAACCAAAATCATCAAACCTGAGAGGATAACTGACCTGGAATCAGCATTTGCTACTTAGATTCTACCCTAATCATTGTATTTTAAAAGGCAAAACTGATTCCAGCTCAGAATTTTGAATCTCTTTACCCCTCTTTGCTTAGCCTGTCCCACAGCCAAGCCTTATAGAAGCACTGCGACTTCAGGGGTTTGGAAAGTATTGATGTAAATATCAAATTTCAGTGCTGGGACATGGAGTCTAAATGTCTATTATCACTATAATTCAAATTTTGAGACTTGACTGTTGTTGAAAACCTATTTTTTAAGCTTTAAGGCGTTTTTGATCAAAAGGCAATGAATTTTGTAGCAGCCTTTGGACGCAAACAGATTTATCATAATATATGCAAAACGATACCTTTAGTTACGTGAGGTTTAAATTAATAAAATCAAGTTCGGACTTTGTGAAGAATGCAAAACTGAGACATGCTGGTGTAAAGGTTATGAATTGTTCACCCCCTCACTGACTATTAACTGTGACATGGTTGAAAAGGATCCCATGGAATTCAATAACAGCATTTTTACCAACAAAACAACACACAAAAGCTCATGGGGTACTAACAAAGGATTCACTATCAAACTGTATGAAACAAATATTGAATTTTAATCAAATCTCAAATCTCTACAAAGCTACCTGAGTTGTTTTAATGTGTGTACACATCTCTTTTTTTTTTTTTCCATAAGATAATACAATCATAAAAGGGTCTATGACCACACAATTCTGAACTTACATTTTCTGTTTTTCCCCAGTAAGGAAGAAGTCATAAGCTGGAATACACCAGAAATGGTGACAAAACCCGTACAATTAGAGACCGGAGGTCCAAAAAAAAAAAAAGGGAACAAGAAAGAAAGACAGACAGCAAAATTCGCATTGATCTGAAATTCAAAGACACTGACTGAGTTTGACTTTCATGTCCAATGAGCCAGATAGAATCTAGATGAAATATAGTATCAGTCCTAAAAAGTGAATTGTCTCTCAAAGTAGAACTTACACTTTTAATAGTGTCCAGATCACTGCTAAAGGGGTTTTACATAGTGGCTTTTTCTGTACCGATCTCGCTTGGGTCGTCACATTCCACAAAATGGCTGCCTGACTCCTTTGTCAAATAAAACTCTACCACCACACAGTTAGAGATCCGTTTTCATTGGGAACTGTGGGAGCTGGATTCAAACATTTCTCCATCTTTGGTCCTGTAGGGCACCTGCTCAAAAACTCGTGTTACACACAAAAGCCAACGTCCAGGGACGTGTTCTAGGACCGTTTCGCTTTTATGTCAAGACATCGAAAGCTTGTCGAAATACAAGAATGATCGATGCCAAATGTATAAATCTTTGGGCAAACGTGAAAAATCGATTTATAAACGCATCCACACACTGAGGTTTCATTTGAATGAGGTCTTTGGCAGTTTTCCAGTTCTGATTAGATTCCAAAAGCTAAGGAGCTGTGGTAAGGCATCTGAATGGAGCTCAACGAGGTACCTTACTCTGTAAAGCTATCTAGAAATAATACAATCATATAGTCAACCACTCACCACAAGCTAACACATGATATATGCTCCTTTTTTTTGGTACATTATAAATTTTTTTTTCTTCCTCCCTCCCCTTGTTTTCCAACATCCATATTTTACATCCACCCATCTACAAGGACCTTAACAGCATGCAAAAATATACATTTAAAGTTTCCTCTCAAAGAGAGCAGGGATTCAGGGAGAAAACTTTGCAGCTAAATATTCATTAGATCAAATATGATATTAATTACTGTATGACAGGGATGATCTGTGTTGGTGGAAGCAGCAAATCTTTCATTCTTTATTGCATAAGCTCATCAAACGGGCTTCCGTCACCCATGCTGGTCCTTTTATTTGTCTATTATCATCTAATGTGCAGATGTCTATCAATTTTCAGAAATCTAACTGCCTACTCTCCACTCTTACCATGCGTAAAACGCAACATTATCATAATTAACATATCTCCAACATAAATATGCCGGCTGATCCACAATTTGAAGTCAATATTTTGTTTATAATGAGGTAATATACATAAAGAAAAAAGACTGAGAAAGATCCGCTTTATAAATGAAAAGCAAACGCTCAACGCATCCGTGACTTTCAGAAGCAGTTTTGGCACATGCCTATTTCCTATAGTCACCCATTGGCAAAGACATTCAATTCCCATTTATCTAACATCACAAAAGGCACAGGTAACTACATGCAAGCACGTTGATACTCATGATAGGACAAGATAACTGCAGCCTACAAGAAAACGGCGGGGCAAATCATCATGACCACTTTCCAATAGGTCGTCCAGCTCTCACACGATTTTCAGATTTTAAATGTTACCTAAAGTGTAAAACAGAAACAGTCATGCAAATTAACCCCAAAGGTTAATATTACAATACTGGTTCTTTAAGTGGGCCTGCCACACATATGTACGAACAAGGCGGTACCGCACACATTCAGAAAGAAGTTTGTATAAAGCTCACCCACTTCAAAATATCCAAAAACACACACATGGTGCTTGCAAGAACAGGAACATCCAAATTCTCATGGGCCACTTAATACCAGAAAGGAAAAACTTGTATTTTTGTGATTAATGATTCTCATATTGAGTTACGACACAACATTGGTGAGATACACTTTCCTGTCGGTCATAAACAAACTTAAATGAGAAGTTCAGGCAGACTATAATGGGAGAGCCATGTGCTTTTGTTCTGCTGTATACCAGTGCTTTATATTTATATATTATTTTTTTATTTTGCCCAAATTCTTCGCTTCCTCTTTTTTTCTTTTAATCAATTGAACACAGAAGCAAACAAGACTTTAAAGTGGTTACCCACAAGTCAGGCACAAACTATCCAATTTCAAACTGGGCTCAATTGATTCTAAATGTTTTCAAATGATGTTACACTGATGGAGTGAATAGTCTCCCTGGGGATCTTTCTTAAACGGGCACGGGAAGCACTGTAGGCCATGCTGTAATCAATAGAACAACAAAAAGCAACTTGTGATCTAATGCAGCTGGTTTAGATATATAATAAAAAACATTTTAGTCTGAGAGGAACTGGATTATATCCTTGTTTGCCAGTTGTGTCGATCAACTTTACCTTGCCTAAATTCTGCATATGAAAAAGAAAACAAAACTATAGAAACACAAAAATAAGGGCTAGGTCATTTTTACACTTAGATATTCCATTTAGTGTCTACATTCTTTAAATTTTTCCCTCCCCAAAAATAAAACAGATCTGAAGATCTTCTTTAAAGAACAGCCTCCAATTCACTCTTGTATCATTTAAAATAATCACATGTATATGTTCTTCTGCAGTTGCATTTCTCATAGTCAGAGCAAAACTCTTGATTACATCATGAGGGTCTTATTAAATTACTAAATTCAGATAATTTGTCTAATTTATCAGTCTCTTTCATCAGTTATACAGCATTCATTTTTGGTAACTGTTTGCATAATTTTCAAAGACCATAAAGTGAGGTAAATGTAATGAGGCTCATGGACCCAGAGGTATAATACGGTAAATGAGGTATAAAGTTTAGATGAGGTACGAGATAAAGATGAAGTCTGATTTCAAAAATCATCAAAATTCAAAAAAGAAAACATAGCAGTAGATATATCAAAACGTTATCCTAATGTTTCTGCCAAAACATGCAGCTTCGTTTTTATCAATCGTCACGAGAAACATTCAGGGATATAATTTGCGTTCTGTGCACAGTAACAATCAGGAACAAATTGTGCGAACTGTGCAAATACCCAAACATTGCTTCATTTTGTTTAGTTTTTTTTTGTCCTCACATTTTACGAAAAGAAAAAAAAAACACTGAGGTAGACGTTTCTTTATAAAACTTCACGGACTAGGTCTCTGCACAAACGTGAGTACATTCATACATAAGCTAGATGAGGTAGGTGTAATGCAGAGAGAAAATATTTCAAGAATGCAAGAAATTCCCTGAGAAAAAAAAAGAAAAAAAAAGATTTGAAGACACATACCAAGAGCAAAACACTCTTAGCTTGCAGCAGCCAAAACTTTGTGCTGTAACGGCAAGCATTTGGAGTTACACGATCACTGAGAATCGTACAAAACTATAAAGTCCCTACAACTCTTGTCACCTCGCTAAATCAAACTGCATTTGCTCCTGATAGATGTGCAAAATCTCCTTTTCCATTTGTCCATGGCTACGGTTTTGTATTTCAAACCTTAAAAGGTCAGAACATGAGGATTCGGTTGTTTCCAAAGTCCACAGCCACGATCATTCCATCTGGGGTAACCGCTATACCCGAGGGGCGATCCATTTGCCCAAAGCCGTTACCGTGTGTCCCAAACTTGCATAAAAAGTTGCCGTTGGGTTCGAACACCTGAATGCGATGGTTGCGGGAGTCGGCCACGATAATACGATCCTCCTGGTCCACAGCTACGCCTTGCGGCCGCAAGAACTGGCCATTTCCGGTTCCCTCAGACCCGAGGAAGCGTGCTGACTGGCAGTCAGGCCTGATGACAAGCAGCCGATGATTGTTGAAGTCGGTCACAACGAGGTGGCCTTCCTGATTGAAGGCCACACCGCGAGGCGAATCAAAATGTTTCCAGAGGGCACCTTCGAATCCGTATTTGTTGAGGAAAGTCCCATCAGGTCCAAAGAGTTGCACGCGGTGGTTGCGTGTATCTGAAACCAGGATCTTGCCTTCAGAGTTGACGGCCACATCCCATGGATAGTTGAACTGTCCATTTTTGGTTCCCTTCTCACCAAACTTGAGAAGAAACTGACCCTCAAAGGTGAAGATCTGGATGCGGTGATTGTCCTTATCTGCCACAATGATTCTCCTCTGGCTGTCACAGGCGACCCCAGCAGGGCGGTCAAACTGGCCCGGTCGTGAGCCCAAAGTGCCAAACTTGTGGTGGAACGTGCCACAAGGCTTGAAGATCTGCACACGGTTGTTGCTTCGGTCAGCGACCACCACATAGCCCTCCTTATCCACGCAGATGCCCCAAGGCCGACACAGCTGCCCGTCCCCATCGCCCTCTCCTCCGAAAGATGCAATGGGCAGGCCTACACCACCGTAACTGCGACCGGATTTGACCATCACTTTGAAAGGACTTCCCTCAATGTGCTGATTGCATATAAGCACCGAGAGCAAATGCTCACCCTCGCTCTTGGGCAGATAGCCGACTGTGTACGTTCCATCTTGGTGGTCGGAAACATCTGCACTGGACAGATTACCATCCGGACTCATAAGCACAACTGAGGCGCTGTCACCACCGGACAAGCGAGGCTCACCGTCATGATCATACCCTACGACGGTAAAGGAAGCTAGCTTTCCTTGCAGCGCTCTCTTGAGGCCTTCACCATGAGCTTTGGAAGCTGTGGCGAAGGCTCCGCTGCTGATGAGGCCCATGGACTTGATGGCAATCAGAAGAGCCTGGTCTGGAGGGGTGAACATGATGCGATCGTCTTCTTGGGGCTGTAGGATGCAGCGGAGGGATTTAAGCTCCTGTAGCTGATTTAGCATGTGCTCTCGTGCTAGCAGGACATCTATACTACGGCCCTCTTCTAGAACCTGCGTCACTGTGGAGATAGTACTATCCAGCTTGGTGAGATTCTGGTGTAGTTTCTCAACCTGCAGGTAAAGTGATTTTGCCTTCACCTGGCGAATCTTCTCCACCTGTGCAGGAAACAAAAAGAGTTCCTGATGTTACAAAAAAGTGACTATTTTTTCATACTAAAATATGCAGACAGACTTTTAAAAGGTAGTTGTTACTCCATGAATTAATGTTTGTTCTTTCATTCACCTTCCAGAGCAGCTCACACTCGCGTTCCTCCAGAGCTTTCTTATGACGAAGAGTGATGGTTTTTACTTCTGACTGAACAACCTTAGCCTTCAGCTCTACCTGTTCAGCAATGGCCTGGGCTTTCTCGATGCTCAGCTGAAAGAAAATTTAAAGAAAGTCTTAGACACATGCAGTCTTGTGAGGACATTTCAGTTCACTTAGAAAAACAAAAAACAAAAAAACATTATGACTGCGCACAAAATAGACAACTGTGCAATATAGTTGCTTCTATGAACAGCTACAGAGTTACAAAGACTGTGACTGAACTTTACCAGAAGGACATAAATACAAATCTGCAACAATTTAAACCCAGTAGCAAGAGAACAAAAAACTTTGTGATGATTTATGGATTCATTAAGTTTCTTCAGGTAATTTGCTGTTAGTTGATTACAACTTTAGATTGTCTACCTTCACCAGTTTTCGTCAAAGCAAACAGACTAAAAAGATTTGAGGAACTATGCTGGTTGATTCTCAACCTAAATGTCTAAATCAATTCATCCATCAACTAGGGCTGTGCAATTAATCGCATGCGATTGTCATGCGCATCTCGTCAGTAAAGCCGGTTCCGTGATTAGTAGTAAATCTCCATTACCTGCTTTCAGATGGAGCGGCATTTACTACACAGAGCCGTACTTCACTGACAATTAGGCAATATCGCGTTCATAATCGCAGATGAATCGCATT
>NW_015658988.1:239424-249415 GCF_001515625.1 Sinocyclocheilus rhinocerous | reverse complement strand
GACATGTTTAAACACAATAAATATAAGCAACACATTATCCAATGCTTTTTACTTTTGCATTTACTTCTAGATTTATATATTAAGTTGCTCAAGCAAGTGGCAAAACATTTAAACTACTTTTCTTACGTTATCACAAACTTACCATTGACAGAAATAGTCAGCTCTACTGGCCTTTCCTTTTGCATTGAAATCTTTATTAGAAGCAATCCTGCGGTTCATAAAGAACTTTGTTTTCCTACCTCCACGAGTGCCATCTATTATTGCCTTGTTTATCTAAAAGTGCTCTTTCCCTTTAAACCTAGCCAAAAAGCCATATGTGTTGACTGTGAAACACAGCAGAATTTAATAATATACATTTATGGTGTAATTACTACATTTTCGTGTCAATCCATGTTTATATTTTCTGCAAACAATCCACTGTTACTTTAATTCAGTGCTTGCAGCGCAGCAATAGACTAGGTGCAAAACCGAGCACTGCACTGCTGCAGACGCACCGCTCCTGGAACGCACTGCCGGACAGCAACCGTGTGCAGTGAACGCTTTAATCCATTAACATGAGCGAGAAAAAAATACGCACCACGTATGAGCGCGGAAAAAATACGCACCGCATACGCACTGCAAACGGAGTGAGTGTGAACTTGGCATTATGTGTGTGCGCTGCGAATTAAAAAGAAATGCAATTTATAAAATTTAGTGACGATGTGACACTGCCTCGATTGTGCAAGTGACAATTCCTGTGTCAACTGTGCAGCGTGCAGCTCGCTTATAGTCAGATGCGATGTGTGGTGATTTGAAGCCATTTGCGTATTTTGACAGAAAAAAAAGAAAGCGCGCACGCGCGGTGATTCACTCACGCTTTTTGTGAAATTACGTCTCACACAAGGTTTTCAAATTACTTTATAAGTTATTTAATGAAGAAATATGAAGGCAAGTACCTCACCTTCAGCATTATAATTATTTCACCCGCGCCGGACAGAGACTGTGCCGCTGCATGTCGTGCCAAACCTCTCACAGCAGTCGCGTTATCAGCTTGAGATCGTTTTTTTGAGATCGGCCTTTTTAGAGACCGCCGATCAAACATCCCAACGTGATTATCGGCCGATACTGATCGGTAGCCGAACAATCGGAGCACGCCTAGTATATTGTATATAATAATTTATTGTAGGGCTGCACGGTACATCGTTTCAGCATTAACATCGCAATGTGCGCATGCACAATAGTCACATCACAGGAGGTGCGATGCAGGACTCGCATGGTTCTATATTTCCCTGATATAAAGTAATTAATTCTGATTTAAGGGTTCTTAAAAAAAACTAAAGTGCACGTTTGCTGCTTCACGTTTTTGACATGCAATCTCTGCTGCACATGGCGAAATGAGCGAGGAATGGGAGAAAAGCACAGAAATGGAAGATTTGGTCGCAAAAAGAAACGCATCGTCAGTTATATGGCACTAGAGACCAACAGTCTATGCTTCGCTTTTCTGTTAAAAATAACAGTGGTTTGTGAATGTTGCTTAGCCTAAATAACAAATATTTTATCGGGAGCATTTATGCTGGGATGTTGTGGAACTTACGAAATATTACAGAACTATTTTATGTAAATTTCATTGATGTACTGAAAAACAAATCTATATTACTTTTATGTGGGCTTTTGTGGGTGGGAGTGGGACAAAACATGAATGTAGCGGGCGGGAGTGGGACGAGATAACATTTCTGCAGGAGCGGTGCGGGGGCGGGACTGAAAAATCCATCCTGCGCAGATGCAGGTTTCATTTACAAATTAGCTCCCTTATTTTAGGGTAAGAAGCAACATTCATTATTAATATCATAACATATTACATCCTTTATTTGCCTGAATTGATAGTGAATAAGATGAGTCAAATAGTGTGTTAAACAACCCAAAACAAGGCAAAAAGTCATTTTTCAGGGTTTTAATTATTCTTTTTTTTATTATATTTATTTTCTACGAAGATGCCTACAAAATCACCCCAATTGTTGTAGAATTATGATTTAATTTTTGAGCAATTCAAGACATCTGATGTCTTGAATTCAAGACATTCCTATCTTTCTACACATATAGCGCAGAAAAAAAAAGGTTATCACAATGTAAATTTTTTTCTAATATCGTGCAGCCCTAATTTATTGTGACAATTAAATTTGGATCTGGACAACTTAAGTAATTTCACTTCTAGTACACAATTTTAGGAGCCAGTGGCTACTAATACATTTTTAGTTTTAAACTGCAGGATAAAAAAAGAATATAAAACTACTGCTAGAAAGTCTAAATATTAATATTTATAATTTAATTTAATAATAATTTGAAAGGATCCAAGAAAGCATGAGGGCTTCCTTTGTGATGTTACACAAAAGAGAGATAAAAGGTCTATCTTGGGTACAATGACCTCTAACATTTGCTTAAACAGCGATTTGTACACAGCCCTACCTATGCATGTCAGCTCACATCTAAACCGCCTAATAATCTAACAATCAGAATTGTAATATACATCTAAATTAAATTGTGCTTTCACGGATTCCACTTTAATCTATTTAAGTGATCCTGAAAGCTCAAAACTCAGCTGTGCCCTCTTAACTTGGAAGTATCTTTTTTATTTTTTTTATTTTTGTCACCATTAGCTCCACACTTGTGTCACATTTCAAAGATTACAAATGATAAATGACACAATGAGAGGAAATAAAGGACTTGTTAGTCTCATGACCTGGGTCAAGGGGTTTATCCATTAAAAGAAAAAAAGGTGTGGGAAAGAATGTCATTTAGTGTGGAGCAGATTACCTAACCTGAGCCAAATTTACAGTTCAAAGGGTCCGGGGCTCTTCAACCTATAGCATAAATAAAATCTTTAGCATAAATAAAATCCTTAGTGCATTTACAACAATGCAAAATCGATCAACAATCCAATTTTCCAGGCTTTTCGGTCACACATGTAACTTTGCCCAGACCAATTATTTATAAATCACCAATTAATTTGAGTCCCTTCACTGAAATCTCTTTGTTCGCTAAATGCTGCTACATTATATACATTATATTGTCTGATCTAAATATTTAAAAACTATATAGAGTCCCTTAAATGGTTACTTTTTGTTAGTATGTACTTGTGGTACAGCCTATTATTTTTCAAATTTGCATTTCTTTCCCACTGGTTAATAATCAATTGTATAAATTAGTGCTGGGCAACAATCACGAATAATCGCATACAAAATAAGTTTTTTTTTGTGTACATAATGTATGTGTGTGTACGGTGTATATTTATTATGTATATATGAAGACACACACATACAGTATATATTTAGAAAATATTTACATGTATATTTATATTCATATAATTGATATTATATATAAATATATTTAATATGTAAACAACATTTTTCTTAAATATATACATGCATGTGTGTGGATTTATATATACAAAAATATACACCGTACACACACATATGTGACCCTGGACCACAAAACCAGTCTTAAGTAGCACGGATATATTTGTAGCAATAGCCAAAAATACATTGTATGGGTCAAAACTGATTTTTCTTTTATGCCAAAAATCATTAGGATAAAGTATAGATCATGTTCCATGAAGATATTTTGTAAATTTCCTACTGTAAATATATCAAAACTTAATTTTTGATTAGTAATATGCATTGCTAAGGACTTCATTTAGACATCTTTAAAGGTGATTTTCTTAATATTTTGATTTTTTTGCACCCTAAAATTCCAGATTTTCAAATAGTTGCATCTCGGCCAAATATTATCCTATCTTAACAAACCATACATTAATATAAAGCTTATTTATTCAGCTTTCAGATGATGTATAAATCTCAATTTTGAAAAATTGAGACTTATGACTGGTTTTGTGGTCCAGGGTCACATATATTATGTACAATAAAATGTTTATTTTGGATGCGATTAATCGCGATTAATCGTTGCCCAGTACTAGTATAAATGTATTTCTTGATAAAGGTGATTTTCTCAATATTTAGATTTTTTTTTTGCACCTTAAGATTCTAGATTTTCAAATAGTTGCATCTCGGCCAAATATTATCCTATCTTAACAAACCATACATTAATGGAAAGTTTATTTATTCAGCTTTCAGATGATGTATAAATCTCAATTTTGAAAAATTTATGGTCCAGGGTCACATATATTATGTACAAAAAAACTTTTATTTTGGATGCGATTAAACGTTGCCCAGTACTAGTATAAATGTATTTCTTGATAAAGAAAAAAAAAAAAATATATATATATAATATAATTTTTTTTTATTTGATTGATACTTTGCACTGTTAAGATTCTATCCCTCTTCCATATTTACAAATGTCCTCTAACTAATTCTGAGATTGAACCACCATTCTGAGATTGAGATGTCAATCACAAAAGCGCAAAACAATCAAGAGTCAGACACAGGAATGGGGTGAACCGGAATAAGCAGCTGCAAAATGACAGGCTAAAATCCAGCAAATGAGATTATGCAGCGCTAAGAAAGACTAAGCTGTCAGGGGTTGGTTATGGAGCAGGCCCTTCATTGGCAGCGTGCTTCCAGAATAGAGATTACGGCCCCAGGCTGAAGCCATTGTTAAAACCCTGCATGTGCTTTCAAACCTATAAATGTTTAGAGGCTTCCCATTTACACCATCCAGTAACAGGATTAGAGACACACTAGAACAAGCAACAAATCAAGTGCATGGAAACGCAGGTCAGGCTCTTTCAGATGATGCTGTGTAGCTGATGAAGCTTTAGGACTGGACAGGTTTAGATAATTGCCGTGTAAACGCATGGACTATGTTTGGAACGGAATATTAGCAAATTACTTACCAAACGTATACTGCAACAAAATGCAAAATTGATGAATGGGATGAATAAAATGACAATTTTCAGCATATGTAAATGACAATTTTCACAATTTACAGTTCAAAGGGTCCGGGGCTCTTCAACCTATAGCATAAATAAAATCCTTAGTGCATTTACAACAATGCAAAATCGATCAACAATCCAATTTTCCAGGCTTTTCGGTCACACATGTAACTTTGCCCAGACCAATTATTTATAAATCACCAATTAATTTGAGTCCCTTCACTGAAATCTCTTTGTTCGCAGAAATAATATAGAATTAAAATAAATAGAATTCAATTTTTTCCCCCAGTGCCTTCCTTGCCAACCGACTCCATGTCACTGGAGAAGGATGGATTTGAACAGCCCTAATGGGTGCTGTTCTCTCCCCCACCCCTCACCCGTAGAGCCTCTTTGAAGAGCGACAGAGAAATAGAAACATTTCCTCTGTGTGCGACTAATGATCCGCCCTGCTAGGGCCATCAGGACGCTGAATAGAGGCAGTAACCGAGCACTGGGCCAGTGCTCCTCCCTCTCTTCTATTCTCTTCATTCAGACTGAGTGGGGGTGGCACGCACAGTGATGCTAATGGAAAGTCAGCTTGATTCTACAGCCCCTTTTAAAAACTCCTTTACTTCCACAAAGCAAAGGGAAGGACCCTCACTCACAGTCATGTAGTTGCAACTGTCCGAAATCGCATAAATAATAACTTGCTTTACTATTAATGCACTTAAGTTATATTTGAAAAACAAGTTTATCGCTCAGTAAATTTACACAAACTTTAAAGTATTGGAACCACCTTTCCAGATGGATGAATTACTAAAATTAAATTTTTTATCGTTTATTTTGAACATTTATTCTGGTTTTTATTGTAAATGCACTGCTGTAAAGGAAAAATAAAGTAAAAAAAATAGAGACAAAATTGATTGTAGTAATCACAACATGCCACAGATGCCGTCAAAAGAGCTTAAGTTGTATTGATCCGGAATATTCCTTTAAGGGTCAATAGTAGATAAAGAGCTACTGAAGCCTAGGACTGTTTTGTAATTTTTCTCATTAGAACATAACAGCATACAATGCAGTACAAAAGTTTGGTTTAAAGATTATTTTTTAAACAACAAATCTCTTCCATAAAATAAAAAAAGGAATATTTTGTGAAATAGTTACAATTTAAAATAACTGTTTTCTATTTTAATATTCTAAAACAATTTATTTCTGTGATGGCAAACCTCCACTTCAGTGTCACATGATCCTTTAGAAATCAGCCCTCTTGGGCTGCGTGCCAACATACAGCGTTGCACTACGGGCGTCCCGAGTTCGAATCCCGGCTCGAGTACGTTTCACGATCCTGCCCCCCTCTCCCTCTCCCACTTGGCTTCCTGTCTAAACTGTCCTATCATGAAGGCAAAAACGCCAAAGATAAATCTAATATTCTGACTTGGTGCTCAAGAAACATTACATATCAATTGTGTTGAACTATTAATTATTACTTAAAGCTGCAGTCCGTAACTTTTTTTGGTTAAAAAGTATCCGAAATCAATATTTGAGCAAGTACATAACCAGCCAGTGTTAAAAACTATCACTTTACTTTAGCCCAATTCACAACGGTTATCTTATAATAATGTTCTCTAATTTGAGTGGTACGGGTAGGTTTTCACAGGAAATTCGAGCATGCTGCTGCGTCATTACACCACGTCTGTAAACATAAAGAAGTTGTCCCGGCTAGGCTATCGCATGTGAGGATCCTGCAGGTGGAGGATCGTTTATAGCCTTTTCTCATAGCAGCTGGAATAATTACATTTATCATTTTGATGGCGGATGAGAATAAAGTATAACAATAATAATAATTTGAACGGTTTGATGTGATATGAGGTAACCGATCTTTAGATTTAATCACCATTGGTAGCGCGATTTATTGTAATGCTTTTTTCCTCAGTTGGTCAGAACAAACGTGGCAGACTTGTTACTTGCTTAATATCCTGTGAAAATTCTTATTTGGGTCATATATTCCAAGACGTAGGCTAGAATCTGTGATTCTGAAGTACAGTAAATATCCACACCGGTGCAGTGACTGACTGCCACACACACACTCCTCAAAACATTAGATTCATCCGCGCTGGAGTCGTGCCGGCGCACAACCCACGCAAGGAAGATAATTCCGTAAACAGCTGCAATTGCAGGTTTTCAAACCGAGATGGCGACAAAGAAGCAAAACGTACGGACTGCAGCTTTAAATAATTATTACTAATTATCAAGTGTTTAAAACATTTGTGCTTAATTTTGTTAAAACAGTGCTCAGGATTTTTTAGGATTCTTTGATAAATAAAAAGTTCAAAAGAACCGCATTTATTTGACAGAATTTCTGGGTAACAATTTAAGAGTCTGTGTCACTTTTAAAGGGATAGTTCATCCAAAAATGAAAATTGTCATTAATTACTCACCCTCATGTCGTTCCAAACCTGTAAGATCTTCGTTCATCTTCAGAACACAAAAATATATTTTTGATGAATTCCGAGAGCTCTCTGACCCTACCATAGACAGCAAGCATACTACCACGGTAAAGGTCCAGAAACGTAGCAAGGACATCGTTAAAATAATCCATGTGACATCAGGGGTTCAACCGTAATTTTACGAAGCTACGAGAATACTTTTTGTGCGCAAAGAAAACAAAAATTATGACTTTATTCAACAGTTCGTCTCCACGTCACCCTAGCGCCATTTTGGAGAGTATCACATATGTAAACAACGTATGCAACGTATGTACGCGGATACGCTGTTTACATTCAGATAAAAGCATAAACAACGTATCCGTGTACATACGTTGTTTACGTATGTGATACTCTCCAAAATGACACTATAGGGTGAGGCGGAGGAGACAAACTGTTGAATAAAGTCATTATTTTTGTTTTCTTTGTGCACACAAAGTATTCACGTAGCTTCATAAAATTACGGTTGAACCACTGATGTCACATGGATTATTTTAACGATCTCCTTGCTACGTTTCTGTGCATTGATCGTTTAAGGATCCTTGCTGTCTACGGGAGGGTCAGAGAGCTCTCAGAATTCATCAAAAATATCTTAATTTGTGTTCTGAAGATGAACTAAGGTCTTACAGGTTAGGAACGACATGAGGGTAAGTAATTAATGACAATTTTCATTTTTGGGTGAACTATACCTTTAATCAATGTAATGCCTTGTTGCTGAACCAAAGTTTCATCGTTCAAAAAAAAAAAAAAAAAGACCCCACATTTATGAGTATATTGAACCAAAGACAACAGCTCAACATGACACTGAAGCATTGACAATGACGGGACTGTAAAGACACCACAGTAAACATCAACCAATGAATTCTATTTGTTAATCTATTTATTACTTTTGGTATTCAGAGTAAGAAAAATAAAGTGGAATTCTTGTTGCACTGAGGTCCAAGTAAAACAGCAGAAAGGATAAAGAAATCTGTTAAAATACCCAGTAGGGCTGCAACAAACGATTATTTTGATAATCGATTAATCTAACGATTATTATAACGATTAATCGACTAATCATCGATTATTTCGCTGATTAATCAGTAGACATTTTTTGATTATTCATGTTTTGCAATTAGTTAAAATATTGAGTTATACATATTCTAACAAATAAATTAAGGTAATCACTGCAGCTTTTGAAAGTCATATTTAATTACAATTAAACCATTCATTTATACAAATAAATATTTTGGCACACAAAATGAGATGGCAGAGAAACTCTTATTCACCATTTAATTAGCTATATGAGAAAGTAGCTGAATGACACATCATTATGCCTAAAATCTCTTTTTGTAAGTCATATGGATAAGAAACAAAATCAAGGTTAAGTGATATGACGTTTTATTTTTGGATAAACTATTTTATTCACAACAATCTCTCTTAAAATACCTTATAGGGTTATGAGAACCAAAACAGTCCTGAGCTAGATCAAGCTTTGATCTCTGCAAACCAAACTATCACTTTTAATTAAACGTTTTTTTCCCCACTAATAAAAATATTTTATAATTTGCTAGCTCCACACTGGAGAGCTGCGTTATAATAGAAAATCTTGTTGTAAGTTCTAATTCTAACTGAAAGCGACACTGACTCTGGTTTTTCATGTTTAATACTGTAAAGCTGCTTGATTTAAGGCTATCTATTGCATAAAGTACTAAATAAATAAAGGTGACTTGACTGGACTTTACTGGAGTGCCGAACTGCAGAGCTCGTGCAAACATCCATATCGCTGTAATCAGATGCGTTTTAAAATCTCACATTTTTGCTCACTCAGTGCATTTTTGATTTTACAGTGGGGTAATTTTGTTGCAGTAGCACGAGATAGCTTGATTTCAAACTTTGAATTGAATAAAAATTGACAAGTAAGCAGTTTCAGGTAGGTCTAACACTTGGGCTATTAATACATATGAAAATGATATAACCAATTTGTTTCACATTCTTTCTTGGAAAAAAAAGAATCACTACAACTTCAGAAAATGACCAGCAGTGTTTTAGCAGTACATAAAAAGTAATGTCACAAATCAGAAAATGTAATTTTAACATCAAACATAACACTGCATTGTGTTCACTGTATGAATTAAATTTAGATTAATCTTTGTTATAGCTGTTTTGTTGTTTGATTAACATTAGTGACATATTCAGCAGCACGTATTTATAGGCTGCTGTCCCTTTAAATCCGACTGCACGGATCCAGTATGATACACATCCAATTTCTTTCTCCGCTGTTTACATTCATTTAAAACATAACTGACTGCATTTACGAGAATTATCGTCGAGACGGGTACTATTGACAATTCTGTGTGTATTTGTGTTCACACATAAGGAGGAGATGCGAAAGACGAATCAACTCGGTGTTCGCGCGCCGTCTGAAACGCGTATCTGTGTGTGTGTGCGTGCTTTGCCCGTGTGCGGCAGAACTGAAGAGACGCTGTGCGAGATGCGGCTTGTGCGCGCGCGCTTTAGGTGTGAGTCAGACAGCAAGACGAGACGGCAAAGAGTTGTTTTCTGCAACTTATTGCACTTAACTCTTTTTAACGTCAAGCAATTCTCTGCTATATGCGTCGAACTAAAACTTTGACCTTTTGCAACATTTTGGTTTAAGTAGCCTATTATTAAAATGATAATGATA
>NW_015658988.1:227110-239387 GCF_001515625.1 Sinocyclocheilus rhinocerous | reverse complement strand
GTTTTGTTGATATTGTGAGTGCACACAAATAAAAGTAGACCCTTTACAGTTATGAATGATGTATTACTCTTATACCTTTATGAGCAAAAATGACGGCGTATCCACTGAAAAAAAATGCAAATGATCACGCTGGCGCCTCCATGTCCTGCAAAGCGCGCTTTAGCTTCCACTCTCCACACGAACTATTGGATATAGCGCACATTTATCTAGGTTTAACGCTTAAACATTGTTATATGCTTGAACTGTTTTATATCTATAGATTTTATTTTAGGCAAATCTTGATGATTTGAGAAGGCTAAATTGATCAAACATAGGCTAACTGTCTCCCGCTGGCCACTGTTTACTTTAAAAAAACAAAAACTTATATTTAACGAACAAAAAAATGCTCCAAACGTTTTTCTAAATTAACTTAATTTAAAAAATGAAACTAAATATAATAACTTTGCCATTACATACAAAACTGAACTATTTTAATAGCTGAAACCGTAGTATAAGCTGTTTTGGGAGAAGGGGGAAAAAAGATGGGCTCGGGCCGGTAATTCTTATAAGCTGTCGGACACGGGCTGGGCTACGGAATTTCGGTGCATCTCTAATTATTGGCAACATCAGAAATTGATATTATATAATAGATGCTTTTTTGAACATTTTACCAATTTAAAAATATTAAAAAATTATTTTTTTACACGGCACCCCAGTTGGGAAACACTGCATTAGGTCATATGAAATCAAACGACTACTCGACAACAAATATATTTGTAGACAATTTTTTTTATTGTCGACGATTTTTTAATGTCGATAATGTCGTTTCAGCCCTAATATCCAGCAGGTGTTTGTGCTGATGTCTGTTTATGAGAGATTGCAGTTGTTCACTAACCTGTACAGCCTGTCTGCCCTGCTGTGCGTCTGCGAGCAGCTGGATGGTCAGCGCTCTGGAGTCCTGCAGTGCTTCCTGCAGGTAGGTGAAACTGTGACCCGCATGTCTGCCCAAGCTGCACTCTCTACAAATCGGCACGGCGCAGCTGTCGCAGAAAAAACGCAGCACCTGTGAATGAAAACAAGAGAAATTGTGTGAAATTAACTGATTTGTAGTCCAATTTATTGAGTGAGCGATTGTGAAGTACATTGCATGTGCATTTTTCTAACCCTCAAGAGACCTAACAAATGACAATCATTATCAGTGATGATAATCATCTTCGAAAATGTCTTTATGAAGACTATGACTAGATATAAACATTAAGATGTTTGGGCATCAAAGAAGTTGGAAATTGAGAAAAACGTGCTTGGAAGTGTGTGTGTGTGTGCGCGTGTGTGTATACTGACATGCAGGTTGATCCAAATTGTAAATGTGTTCCTCTAAATAAAATAAAATTTAACAGTTAATTCAACAAGTGTGAAAAGGAAGCAGTGAGATTTAATCAGTGTATGTGAAAGGAAAAGGGCACGCTTACACTAAAACCACTCTATAATATAGAGTTCATAAACAGTTACATTGGTCAACTGCCAAGACTATAAATGTTTACAGTATCATGTAACAGGGAGATGTGTTTATCACATATAAGCCTACATTATATAAGCACACTCAAACCCAGAACATATAACTCTGACAAGAGACAAAAAATTAAAAACAGAATATTTTAATGTATGGTTTTAAGGACCACACATTAGACAAATTTGATAGCTACTAGGGATGGGTCACAAGCATCCAACAACCAACAAATTGATCTATCAGGAAAAGACTGATCTCAGAATTGTGAGTTTCTCTCACAATTCTGACCTTTTTCTCCCAACTGCAAGAGAAAATTCTTGCACCATGCAATTCTGAGAAAAAAAAGTCACAACTGCGAGTTTACATCTTCTATTCTATGCAATTCTGACTAGGGATGGGCGTATCGATCCTGAAGTATCGATATATCCAGGGGTGCACAAGTTTTTCAGCCTGGTTTTTATATGAGAACCTGGAGATTTGTTTTGGTCCTCACACGGCACATGGTGTGACCCATCAAATATAACTATAAAAAATTTATTAATAATAGTGATAATATTATTGCACTTTATTTTTTAAATAAAATAATAAACTAAATAAAGCGTGATAATACTATTTTATTTTAAAATAAAAAGGGAGTATTAAATACAAATACAATTATTTTATAGTAAACTTAAATAAAATGCTAATATTATTATTATTTTAATTTGAACCTTAATTATTATTTTTAATTTGAATTATTTTAATTTTTCATTTTCAAACTTAAAATCAGCAAGCTTTTATTTTGGCGGGTTGCCGGCAAGTAAGTTTATGCGCTTCCAAGTTCCGGGTTTAACGCTGCCGACTGTAGCGCGTCAGTGAATGAAATGTCACAGTTTTGCATTGTGCTTTGAAAATGCTAGCGGGTAGCCTAGATTTATGCTTTCAGTTTGAATAGAAATCTTATACAGCACAGTTTGTCTATCTAAAATGGTAATTTGTGCATTAACAGCGGTCAACCATGTCGGTACGCAAACGCGCGCTCTGAACTAATTTACACAGCGCATTTCTTATTTTGGTCTTGCATGCGGACCTGCGAACCACTTATGTGCACCCCTGGATATATCGATACAGATGCGATTATTGGAAGTATCGATACTCAAATAAAAAATATTGATACTAAGGTGTGTTTTATTTACCAGTGGTTTTGTTTATTTAACAAAAAAAAATTAATGCATGCATTGAATTGGACAAATAAAATATGTTAGCGAATAATTGTGTAGGAAAGAACTATTTTCCTGCTCATCTGAACACAAGCAAATGTTGCAAGACAGAATCAATCAATCACAGAGAGAGAGAGAGTGTTCACTCACTTCTGACAGTGCATTAAAACGGCTGCATTTCCCAAAAGTATCATATTAAGAAAGCATTGATGTTTTTGGGAATGGCAGTGAAAATGAACCATATGGTTTTACTAAAGTGACCATAGTTCAACTATAGTATTTGTAGATGGTAAACATTTTAACCATGCAGTTAAGGCATACTGAATGTTAAAATGTGTTTCAAATGTAAAGGTAAGTGGGTATCATTACGCATTTTACTCTTAGTAATTTAATAATTTAATAGCAAAATGTAATTATTTAAAAGTTCAGTTTAGAAGTATCGTATCGGTATCGATGATATTGGCCTTAAAAAGTATCGGTATAATATCGAAAGTCAGAATTGCGAGTTTGTATCCTACAATTCTGAGAAAAAAAAAACATCAGAATTGCGAGTTTGTATCTTTTGCAATTGCGAGAAAAACCCAAAATTGAGAGACAAACTCGCAATTACCTTTTTTTATTTTATATTTATTGGCGGAAACTAGGGCTGCACGATATTTGGGGGGGAAAAAAAACTCACATTGCGATATTTTGTTTTTCTGCGATATATATTGCGATATAAAAAAAAAACAATAAACAACTTGACTTGAATAGTTCTATTTGGAAAAAAAGTAATCAATGATTGGGGTGTTTTTGTAGGCGAGTTAATCAGCATAGAAAACAAACAAATTACAAGCATAGATAAATATAATAGAACAAAGATAAAAATTAAATAAAATAATGCTTTATATTTTTTTTTCAGGTAAGTCTAACAAACAGTATTTCTGGTACAGAAATTGAATAATCAAAAGTAAAATAACACTGTATAAATTAAATCTAATAAATCTGTTAAATCTACAAAAGTGATTTTTCTTTATGTGTTTTGTTGTTTGATTAACATTCATGACAGAAAGCAGGAACATTAAACTGCTGTGAACCAATATACTGTTACACATCCATTTTCTTTCTCAATTGTTTACCTTCACCTAAACAACTGTGTTTACAAGGATACTTGCAGAAACTGCAAGTTTAAGTATAAGATCTCCCCCAAAATTAGAATGCAGTCCTGCTTTCGGCTTCCTCTGTTCTGACAGCCTGCTGATGGATTGCTTGAAGTCCAGTGTTTTTGCTACATTCATTCTGCCGTGGCGGGCCGCCACACCAAAAATCATCCCCGCCACGGCTGCAGCTTCTCAGTGATGCCGCTTGCATCATGCACAACACAAAGCAGGACATTAATTTCGGCTCGGGATTTTATTGCATATAATTCTACTCATTCCCGCAGGTTCCGCGCTTATAACGCCATGACCGTAGATGACAGAATGTATCATTTGCACGTGCTTGAGTCTTGCTAACATTTAACGAGATTTTTAAAAAAAACACGGTGGATTTTTATCATTATAGGGTGGTTGTGTACACACACTGCCAACACACATTTCAGTTCAAAACTTGTAAAAGTGCATGTAGCATCCTATGACCCCTTTAAAGTGAAAGAGAACTCACTCGCGTGCTCTATTATAGACCGTTTGCTCCCACAGATCACGATAAACTAAGGAGAGTGACAGCTTTTAATAATTAAGGGAGTTTGCAAATGTGATACTAATTTAATACAACTAACAGTTCAATAAACAGGAAATTAATATTAAGTGACTTGCGTTGTCTGACTATAACACTACTGCCTGATTTTGCTTTTTTGTTCCAAACAAAGTCACAGCTGAGCCGCTGCGCATCTCCAAGCAAACACAGCGGTGTTTCTTTTATGAATGAAAGTGCGCTTTTGAACGAATCTAGTCAGTCAATGTTTCAATTAGCAATTCATAAAGACAGTCACTTGCATCATTCCTGAATGAATCAGCTGTTCAAACGAATCAATTGACTCAATTATTCAGTGATAAAATCAGTGACTTGCTGCCACCTGCTGGCAGTTTTAGTTTCATTTTTAAAGTATAATTTCAGTTATTTAAATCATTTAATATTTCTATAGGCAAAATTTTACGAAGTACAAATTAAGTTTTTATTAATACTAATTGTATATGATTGGTAACTTATTCTTCTCATTCTACTTCTTATTATATTGTTTTAATTAGAAATTTTAAAAAGCTTATAAATATACATTTTTGAAATTGACATACAGTAGATTACATACTTTTTTTAAATTAGACAAATGCCATTACAAAAGGTAAAAAAAAATGCCCCTGTAAATCACTTTAAGAATTCAAATATTACCTCATATTAGGAAGGCAAATTTTGATCAGAATTTTAGATTATTGACCAGAAGGTGCTCCTAAAAAGAAAAGCAAGCGTAGAGCCGTGTAGCAGTATATTAGATCCGTGCATGAGGTCTTAAAGAGACAGCAGCCTAAATAAACCTGCTGCTGTTTGTCATTACTTTCTATTTATACAGTGAAAACCATCTAGTGTTATTTTACAGTTGAATAGATTATTCAGTTACTGTAGTAATTCAGAACCTATATATTATTTAGACCTACCTGAAAAAATTAAAGTACTGTTAATTTCATTTGTATCTTATTGTTTTTGTATGTGCTATTGCTTGTCATTTATTTATTTGTTCTTATTTTATTACTTACTATTTACTTGTCTTTAGTTAAAATAAATTTAATTCTGAGTTTGAATGCACGTGATTCTTGGGTGAGGAAGGGGCGTGGGTCCATGGGAAATAGTCCTGCCACCACAGCTGGAAAAAATCCTAGAGGAAACACTGAAGTCTATTGTTGTGTCAACTCACCTGACCCATTTAAGAGTCACGTCATTGTTATACACACACATACATATATATATATATATATATATATAGTCTAAATAGGACTTTCAAAGGACAAGCCTTCTTATTAACATTCCAAAATTAAGCCTCTTTTAAGAAAAAAAATGCAAATTAATGAATGAATACGTTTTTTTTTTTTTTTAGATGCATTACTTGCATCAAAAGCTGACCGATTTAAGGTAACATTTTCCTGAGAATAATAACAAAGTCGAAACCGTGTAATCGGCCTGAACTCCATATCACCCAAGCAAATTCTTCACCTTCCTCCGAGTGAAGCTCAGTGTCAGTACAGTATTCCTTTTCAAACCCTGCTAGACCGCCTTGCTGCAACCTAATGACTTTACCAAAGGCTAGATCAAACGCTAATTATATCTCACTCGGCTATACGGCTGCAGCAGCTGTGTGTAAATCTAGAGTCGTGATTCCACTCGAGTTACCTGCTCGTAAAAGCGGGTCCCCTCTCTGTGGACCAGATGCTACAACTGCGCTAGTGTGTACAGGGGTCACATGGAAGCACTTTTTGGGAAGCAGCTTTTCGGAGTGATGGGAATTAGCAGGACGCAACAGAGAGGTGGTGGGAGGAAACTTACCAGCCAAGATTCCCTGCGATGTCCCTGTTCAATTACCTAAAATTTTTACAAAGAGTAGCACAACTATATTTGCAGGGGCTGGTGGATCCAGGAACTATGTGGACATTGTTAGCAGATTTGACCTTTTCCTGGTAAAATCCTATTCCTATTATGCAACTGTTAAGACCAAAGTAAACTTCATTTTTAACGTGAACGCATGGTGTATGTGCAGCCTTTTTTAAAGTACACTCTGTTTGATAGCAAGGGTTCAGTGTCTGCACTCTTTCTCTTCAGAAGTTATGACTGATAAAAATGACTTTGTCTCGGTTTAAACCAGAGTTGTGTCATTGCAGTTTCCTGTTGTTGTTCCGCCGTATCGGTTTCTTCTTGGTCTGTGAAACACTGTAACAACACCATTGTTACAGACCAACAAATTAATTTAAAAAAAGTTAAGGTGAGCATACTGAATATGTATAATTAGGAAAAATTGGACTGCACACATACTTTGGACTCATCATAATTTGCTTTCTTATCATTTGTGACCCTGGACCACAAAAACAGTCATAAGTGTCAATTTTTTTTTAAATTAAGATTTATACATCTATATAAATATATAAATAAGCTTTCCATTGATGTGCGGTTTGTTAGGATAGGACAATATTTGGCTTAGATACAACTATTTGAAAATCTGGAATCTGAGGGTGCAAAAAATCAAAATATTGAGAAAAATCCCCTTTAAAGTTGTCCAAATGAAGTTCTTAGCAATGCATATTACTAATCAAATTTATTTTGAAAAATGTACGGTAGGAAATTTACAAAATATCTACATGGAACATGATCTTTACTTAATATCCTAATGATTTTGGCATAAAATAAAAATCACTAATTTTGACCCATACAATGTATTGTTGGCTATACAAATATACGGAACATGATCTTTACTTAATATCCTAATGATTTTGGCATAAAATAAAAATCACTAATTTTGACCCATACAATGTATTGTTGGCTATTGCTACAAATATACCTGTGCTACTTATGACTGGTTTTGTGCTCCAGTGTCACATTTGTGTATTCATTTGACAGGTTGTTTTTGGCCCCAGTGATGTGGAAAACAGCATGATGGAATGAGATTTTCTTTGGCTATGTGGCGGATGCATTTTTTACTCTAGTGTGCTATACATGTACAGGATAACTTGACTTTCCTGTTGGCCTCTTCTCCTGTACGCTAAAGCCATCACTGTAAACGACTGACTGGTATATAAATCTTTGACAAAGTACACATGCTTCTTTTCCTGCCTGTGCATTGGCATCCATTATCTCGCACACTATCTTCTACACTGGACTCAACTTTCTTTCACTCTTCCCTACCCCCGCCACCTTCTCTCTCTGGGTTGAGGGCCTCTTGTTGTGCCTGTGGCACAACACCAGTTTTTCCTTAAAAACAGGTGTGGACAGATACAATTTCCCCAATCAGAGGTAAAGAAGAGCTAGTTAATTTTTTTCAGAAGCAATTAGAGGTGTCCTTCTGAATAAAGCTTTAATTTTGGTCAGCTGACACTGTATTGCCTCCATGATGCTAGAGCAGTGGTTCTCAACCAGGTGGCCTTAACCCCAAAGTATACTTCGTTTTTGTATGCGTACGCTAGCGTATGCGTACAGTCGAAAGTGTAGTTTTTCAAAGTATAGCTACTCCATTTGATGTTGTGCGCGAAGGCGAGCGGTCGACACATCTACTCTAGAAAACTTCATCTATGTCCAGTGTCTGCTCTATTTTTCCCCGTTAAGTTATGATTGATGATAAATATTTTTGAACTCTTTTATAAACCAAAGCTGAGATGTTTCATACCCTCTCGCTCACAAACTCTTGTCAATGTGAGCATCTGTTGCCAACCCTCTACACTGCGAGTAAATCACTCGCATATGCGACTAAATCTTCACTCTGGGCGACTAAATTATGTCTAATATTAGCCAATGGCTAATTAGCCAATGGCGATTCAATTGCCAAGGTGTCCGTAGAGGGTTGGTTGCTGTTGCAGTCTCCGCTATTTTATTGTTGTTGTTCAGTCTCTTTAGTTTTGTTTTCTACGGTGAAAACAACGGCACGGGAGAGTGTTGCCACCTTGTGGAAAAACTAAATACGGCTAAATAACTTCAATGCGCATGTGCGACCTGCGCGTACAAAGTACAAAAATCGTGTGGTGCGCGTACTATTCTGATGACGAAACACTGATCACGCACACTGTACGCTGTCCCTCGTGTACGCATACAAAGTGAAGTATACTTTGGCTTTAGGGGGTAATAATAATAATATATAACCATGAAATTTCCAATTATTACATTCTAATCCGAAGACATGGCTCTAGTGCCTTCTTCAATCTAATTTGTAACCCATTTTATTGAAAAAAGGAGAAAATCACAAGTTTGAATCTCTTATGTACAACACCAGTGATTCATGTTTCAAGTCTGTAGAACAAATGTTGCAAGATGAAGAATGTGCTGAGGCCTAACACTTATGATTTTGGGTTTATCAAATCTGTAACCACAAGTATGAGCAATAGTAATTGTGATGCACACCTTAGAAAGTACATGAACAATCAATGTTGGAAAATACATTTTCATTCCATTGGTGCTAATAAAAGGATCTGAACAGATTCACGTCTTGACCACATTTAGGTGAGCATGTGTGTTCACTTTATGGCATCACAGAGAAGTTTGATCTAAAACATGCATTTCTAAGTGATGCCACATTAATGCAGTATGATAAAAGACTTATTTATTGCTGTGTATATCAATACTTTATGTATCACAAAAGAAAAGACTATGTATCAGATCATGGCCCAAGTATCATAATAATGGATTGACAATGGATTTACACCCATATGACATGGGTGACATTAATATTTTTAGGTTGCAAACATGTTTGAAAGGAATTAAATTAATATTTCCTTAGTTCTTCACCATTATAAAGAAAGCCTGAAGTAGAGGGATGTTTATCTATGGTGGACCTGTTTAACAGAACGACAACTATCATGCCGAAGGCCACATATGGCGCTTTTCCACTGCGTGGTACGACTCGGCTCGGCACGGCTCAGTACGGCACGGCACGGCTCGGCTCGGCTTGCGTTTCCACTGCAGTTTAGTATCGCTTTAGAGTGGGCGGGAATTATTCACATGTCGTTATAGTTGCGTTAAAGTTGAAAAACTTTTTCATTCCACATCACCCCATCAAGCTCTCGCAGGATCCAATCAAAACGACGGTGGGGGTCGGTGACGCGGTGGGCAAGTGAAGTAACCGGTGTTGCGGCTTAACACCGTATCACCGTCAACACCGTCTATCGCGGCAAGCCTATCGCTGGCTGTGCTGATTTAAATCTAGCGGTTCTGTTGTGTTTGTGTCGCAAGTTCAGTGACGCAGGTAGTGACGATTCTCTCAGTCAATCAGTGATCAGCAGAGTTTACACGTCACGCTTTGGTAGCGGTACGGTTCACTTGGAACCTCAGTACCTACCAGGTACTGTAACCAGTGGGAAACCTCCCAAAAGTGAACCGTACCGTACCATGCAGTGGAAAAGCACCAATACTAAAGAAAAGCATATACTGCAAAATCAATAGTTTTCTAATATTGCATTTTCAATTTAAAACCACAGTGACTGCTAACTGCCACTACATAAGAGTTCGCAAGAAATTTGTACCCATCCATTGCTGATGCTTGTATGCATATGAGAGGAAATACGATACAATAATACGAATACAATAATAATGAACCTCCTAAACTCTTAATATTTAAATAAGTAATATTATTTACAGATGTATTATTTACATAATTTAAATATAAATAAGTTTGACCAGTATATGCTAGCCCCTATTCACAAACCATACACAAATCACATGGGCTAACCTACTCGCTGTTAGGTAGGGTTGGGTATCGAAAACCGGTTCCATTTTAGAGCCGGTTCCAAATTTCCAAGAACCGGGTATTCGATAAGACACGTGCATTTCGATTCTGCTTAACGATTCCTGCGTTCGCATTTTAATGCGATTAAAAACTATTTAAGTACAGGAACGGAAAGACCTTGCGCCCCGTTTACGTGCAGCGCACACGAAGCGTGAGCACAGAGAACAGAGGTCGCAGTATGGGTTCCCGGTTTGTGTCCGTTCTCAAACCGTTCCGTGTATTTCCACTGTAGAAAAGGTTGTTCCGGGCCGAAACTGACTTTTCATATTAGTCGACCAATATGCAGAAAACTACGTCAGTATATCATCATAAACACAGCCGTTTTTGTCTTACGTGAACGTAAACAGATGAGAAAGAAAACACACATGTACAGTATTTTTAGATCTGCGTGCGTTCGGTGTTAGAGAGACAGCAGCTAGAGCCCTGCATTTCAGCCCTGGCCCCACGGCCCCCGACTGTTTTACGCCCCTCGGGCCGGGCTTCGGGCCAATTTTCACGTCATAGTTCAGATGCGTATTGGATACAGCGCACATTTATCTAGGTTTAACGTTTAAACATTGTTATATGCTTGAACTGTTTTATATCTATAGATTTTATTTTAGGCAAGTCGTGATGATTTGAGAAGGCTAAATTGATCAAACATACAGTAGGCTCACTGTCTGCCGCTGGCCACTTGGTCGTTACTTTAAAAAAACAAAAACTTATATTTAACGAACAAAAAATGCTCCAAACGTTTTTTTTTTTTATTAACTTCATAAAAAAAACGAAACGAAATATAATCACTTTGCTATTGCATACAAAACTGAACTATTTCAATAGCTGAAACAGTAGTATAAGCTGTTTTGGGAGAAGG
Organism: Sinocyclocheilus rhinocerous; assembly: GCF_001515625.1. NCBI lineage: Eukaryota > Metazoa > Chordata > Actinopteri > Cypriniformes > Cyprinidae > Sinocyclocheilus > Sinocyclocheilus rhinocerous. The sequence goes on along the minus strand of NW_015658988.1, from coordinate 228,402 downwards.
GGAGAAAAAGACGGGCTCGGGTAATTCTGATAAGCTGTCGGACACGGGCCGGGCTAGGGCCTGAGCGTCTCGGGCCAGGACCAGGGCCGGGCTTGGGCCTAAATTTGAGACCCGTGCAGGGCTCTAACAGCAGCCTAATAAACGCGCTGCCTGTCATTAATGTTAATCAAAGAACAAAAGAAAATCATTCACTGATCTTGACTGAATATATTTAATAACTTTAATTGATTCATCTATATTTTATGAAAATAAAACTATGCAGTGTTTTTAAACTTTTAATTACAGTTTCTGTACCTGAAATTTTGTTCAGTTGTATTTATTTATGATATTGCTAATTGATTTGTTTGTTCCTATCTTATTACTGACTGTTTACTTGTCTTTAACACTTTAATATTTGGAATTTATATTAATCTAGTTGTTTTTGCTGTGGTATTTTTTTTTTTAAGCATGGGCAACATTCCTCTTGCAATGTTCTGTAGGCTGCTGATTTTTGCTCATGTTATTCAGCTGCAACAGAATGCTTTGTAAAAAGACAGAATAAATGCCAAATTTCCAAGAACCGGGTATTCGATAAGACGCGTGCATTTCGATTCTGCTTAACGATTCCTGCGTTCGCATTTTAATGTGATTAAAAATTATTTAAGTGCAGGAACAGAACGAACTTGCGCCCTGTTTGCGTGCAGCGCACACGAAGCGCAAGCGCGAGCACAGAGAACAGAGGTCGCGGTATGGATTCCCGGTTTGTGTCCATTCTCGAACCGTTCCGTGTATTTCCACTGTAGAAAAGGTTGTTCCGGGCCGAAACTGACTTCTTTCATATTTGTCGACCAATATGCAGAAAACTACGTCAGTATATCATCATAAACACAGCCGTTTTTGTCTTACGTGAATGTAAACAGAAGAGAACGAAAACACACATGTACAGTATATTTAGATCTGCGTGCGTTCTGTGTTAAAGAGACAGCAGCCTAATAAACGTGCTGCCTGTCATTAATGTTAATCAAAGAACAAAAGAAAATCACTGACTGATCTTGACTGAATATATTTAATAACTTTAATTGATGAATCTATATTTTATTTATGAAAAGAAAACTATGCAGTGTTTTTAAACTTTTAATTACAGTTTCTGTACCTGAAATTTTGTTCAGTTGTATTTATGATATTGTTAATTGATTTATTTGTTCCCATCTTATTACTGACTGTTTACTTGTCTTTAACACTTTAATATTTGGAATTTATATTAATCTAGTTGTTTTTGCTGTGGTATTTTTTTTTTTAAGCATGGGCAACAT
>NW_015658988.1:225241-227004 GCF_001515625.1 Sinocyclocheilus rhinocerous | reverse complement strand
TTTTTTTTAAAGCATAGGCAAAATTCCTCTTGCAGTGTTCTGTAGGCTGCTGATTTTTGCTCGTGTTATTCAGCTGCAACAGAATGCTTTGTAAAAAGACAATAAATGTTTGACTTAATTTTTTTTATATTGGATTTTTTATCTTATTGGAATCGAAACTAGGAATCGATAAGAATCGGGATCGATAAGCAGAATCGGAATCGATAAAATTCAAACGATACCCAACCCTACTGTTAGGTAACTCTGTAACACACACACAAGCTGTTCTGAGAACAGCCATGCTATTCTCTGTTATTCAGCAAATCATTTGCGCACCTGTCTTTTTGTTTTCTTACTTTTTCTTGAGCAATAGCAGCAACACTGAAAGCTTCCATCTCGGTTTAGCTTGCCATGCCTTTCTTAAAAAGGTACAATATGCCATTATATCCATTTACAAAACTAAAAAAAAATATATACTGTATATTAATTTAAAATGTCCCCTATTTTTTTCCCCCAAAATATAAACTTGCCCTATTTTTTTCTCTAAATGTTTCTATATAGGCCTAAATTATGTACAGAAGCACTTAATCTTGAATGACAGGCATCAGCAGGTTTAAAGTCAAGGGTAAAGGGCAAAACTTTGTTTGAAGACCACAGAGGACCACGCTAATTTAAGCACTAAGTAACCGTCAGGCAAACTTAAAGTGCCCTCTGCTTCCTAATCTTTTTTTATGGTAAGTCACACATCCCCTTTGAGGTTTTTGCTCTTCCCAAAACACACATGGACAAAATTTTCTCTCTCTCTCTACACACAGAACCACATGGCCCTCCACCCTCCCACCCGCTGTGAGAGGTGTCTGCCCATTTAAATGTCCTTATTGGCTGCTCGTGAGGGGCAAAAACAAAATCATCTGGGCCCCTGGCACATTGGATTCCGGAGTGCACACGTGTGTATGTGTGAGTGTTTTAGTGGAGCGTGAATTTAGTTTTTACAGACATGCCGTGCATGTGGCTGAGGTTTGGTTTGGTTGAATGAAGAGATGTATTTCCTTTGCAGCTTTAAGTGCCCGTCTAAGAAGGCCTAGTACAACACTACATGACATTAGCATTGACTGGATCAACAGTCAAGCTCAGCTAACACATAACCTCACATATGAGGTAAAACAATGGAAGCATCGGATCAGAAATTTGAGCTAAAATGGCATTGTGATTGGATTATATCATTTCAAATTTCTTCAATCCTTTGTTGCTGTTGGCAGTTTAGATTTTAGCTTTTAAAAACGTAAATATCTGCTCTAAACAGTGGGTCTTCATCAAAGTTTCGTGAAATCTGCATACAAATGCCATCTTGAACAAATTGTGACACGCCAATACCTTTTGTACTGAAATTTATGAATTTGTAAATCTGGCCTTTTTCCTTTGAGGTACACAATTGGATGAACATTCTCAGATGGGTCAGGTTTAAGCTTATAAACATTTCACATCCAAATGTTTACGCCCTCAATCTGATTAAATGAAAAATATATATATATTAAAACACCACAAAACAGTTCCAGTCCAATCAGAAACCGTAAACTAACTTCCCGTCTTACGTAGAGATCGACCGATATATCGATTTACCTATATTTTTCCCGATATTTAAGCATTTTACAATAATCGGATATCGGTTTTGTAATATCGGATTCACCGATAAAAATAAAAATCTTGTGGATGTTTTGAGAATTGCGCGCAGGATCAACATTGCAGCGCGTCTGAGGGGAAACAAGGCAACAACAACGGCGTGC
>NW_015658988.1:208351-224214 GCF_001515625.1 Sinocyclocheilus rhinocerous | reverse complement strand
CCGCTTTCATAATACTGTTCACCCCCAATATTCCGGAGAATATTATTCAGTGAATTAACATTATTCAGTGAATTATTCTTCACTCTTTAGCCTATTAATCATCTTATAAACCTACTAAAACTGTAGTTTAAAATGAAGTTGATATGAATCCTTTCCTTTATTTATTTTCTCCATTTGAAAACATTATACCTTCTACATTCATTTTGCTTATTATTAATAATATTGTTGCTGCTGATGCTTTAAATAAAATGTTTTTTTATTGTTGTAATATGAAGATTAATTTTAACATGAAAGACTGCTAATTTTCAACACTTTTTTTAAGATGACTGAAAGGAGGAAAAACCAAAGTGAAGCATGGACTTACTTTACTCAGTCATTTATTTACTTTATAACAGTAAATAAATATCGGTTCTGCATATCGGTTATCGGGCACATAAACATGCAAATAATTGGTATTGGTATCGGTTACAAAATATCAATATCGGTCGATCACTAGTCTAATGATCAGCATACTGCCACAGGGAGAAGAACAAAGCACAGGCACAAAGACAAAAACAAGTCTCTAGACCCATCACCATCTCAAAACATGATCTGCAATACTCCATAACAGTTTCTTTGATAAGCTGCCAGAGGTTTTGTATATAAAATTATGAAAGCGATTCTATGTGGCATTGCTGTATGTATGCTATAGAAAAGAAAAGAAAAGAAACTCCATCTGGATTGCTGCTAAACCCCTCAAAGAAACCCACACAAATCTACGCAGACCTACGTTCCACATACATATGTAAAAATGTCAGAGGTGAAGGTTGAACCGTTCTAATGAAGTCAGAATTGCTTGCATTAGAAAGCACTACTGTCTAAAGCCACACGCTACTGTATTTCAGGATGGCATTTCCAGCATCTCCATGAATGAAGCAGTAAATTCAGCGAGCTTACAGGCAGGTTAATATCAGCTCAGGCTCCATGGATTGACTGGCCATGGTACCAAAAGTTCTGTTTGTTGCCTCCATTTGTGACAAATGGCGTCCTACATAACTCTTAATAAAATCTTGCTGTTTGAGCCTTGAAATAAAGCAAGTGTAGACGGAGACGTGGGATGTCTGGTAAAATTTGCTGTGGAGTGTTTTGACTGGTGGAATTACTAAAAGTTTCCACTGTGAGTCCTACTGAGTGCACTCCCTTTCTCCATCCTGACTGGCTACATCTGTCTTTCTTCCTCTAACAGCATTAAATGTTCAGACATATGCTGCGCTTTCACTGCATCCTGCTTTACAGCTCTGGGCAGAGCCTCTGGCCAGACACACTTTTAAAACGCTTGAAAAGAGGGCTTGGGGGAGGATGGAACATAGCAGGCCGTGTTAAAATCATATTTAAAGGTCTTTTTGTTAAAGATGCTCTTCATAAAACTGTATCGATTAGAAATGTGAAATGTCTGTTTTTGACCACATATGGGGAAATATTTAGAGGGAGTCTTCTAGATGGCTAGACATCGTATCAGCGAGGGATCTGCCGCATAATGTGCTGACAAGTTCACATTCCTCTCGGACGTCGCCTCAATCTGAGGAAAACCCTCTCGGCAAACTCCTCTTAACCCCTGAAAGACTCTCTCCTCCATATGGCTTTCGGCTTGGTTCTTGAGAGTTCAGTTTGTTTAAGTGTGGACCACCAGATTCCATATCAAAGCACTGAGATGAGCGCACGTGAAAATGGTTTAAAACAAAGAGTCACAGGGTAATGAAGTTCCTGAGACAGGGCTGTAAAACGCATGCTGAACAGCTCTTCTGGACTGCGTTCATGAAGCCCCCCTGCTAAATCCAGATACGAGCCATGAAAAGTTCTCAAGACGCCAAGACAACTGTCAGTAATAAAACTGTTGAATTAGATCAATAAAACATTGATGTTTTACTTGGGCCTTTCTGAAAATCATTGGATTTTGGTCATATTTACAATTTGATCAGTTTTCCCATTCCTCTTGTCATAACTATTAATAATTGTTTTTCATATGAGGAACATATGAATATACTGTATATACACTTTTTTTCTCTGGGTCATGCATTTAAAGCATTTGAAATGCAGCAAAAATAAATGAAAGCTTGTTAAAAAGGCTATGACATACACTACTGTTCAAAATATGTGGAAGAATTATTTGTTAATGTTTTTCAAAAAAGTCTTATGAAGGCTGTATTTATTTGTACAAAAATACAGTAAAAATATTGTGAAATATTACAATTTAAAATCATTTTTAATTTTGTATTTTAAAATGTAATTTATCAAATACTAATTTTAGCAGGCTTTCAGAGTCTTCCGTGTCTTATAATGATCCGTGTTGACAATTGTGCTGCTTCACATTTTTATTAAGGATTTTTTGATAAATACATTTAAAAGAACAGCATTTATTTATGAGATCTGAACGCATACTTGCTTTAACTTGTGTTAATTTCATTTTCTGGAAAAAATAAATAAATTACTAGCCCCAGACGTTTGAATGGTAGTGTATTACATATAGCAAAAGAAAAGATGGTTGAAACCTGTCAGTTGTAATAAAACTTGTCCCTTGATTGACAAGCCCCCATAATTAATTAAATCTCTTACATTAAAAAAAAAAACATTCTGGGCATTTGCAAATATTGTTTTGCAGTTACTGAACATAATTTTGTTTGTGTAATGTGTGTTTGCTCAGCACAACAGACAATTTAGTTTTACACAAAAATCAGACTTTTGATTTTAATATTTTGATCATGGATCAGCTCTAAGCATGGGTCAAAAGAAAGGATGATCACATAATATGGAAACATGGATGATGTCCAACCAACGAATCCCTCCATCCTTGGCTCCAGCAACACAGTGTTGGGAACTAAACTAAAAGAGAAAGGAATTTGCATTCGTGTCACAAAAATGATGGATAGTTCACAAGAGAGAGCTGGGTAGGGGTTGGTCTCTATGGTACTTCACTGACCCAACTAATCCCACATAGAATCCATTCTGGCAGTTTGGGATGACCCCTAACCCACAGCCTTAAGCAAAAGAAGACAACAAGCTTTTAGATATTATGCTTTCCCATGATTCACTACTACCCAAGAGCAAGCAGTAAACATATGGCACAAACTAAGTACTATTCTGAATATCCAATGATTTTAAGTTAGTTTGTAAGCCATGCCGAATAGGGCTGGGTGAAAAAAATAACAATATCTCGATATTAATCGAATCTCATTTTTACGGAACGATATCGATTCCTAAATCCCAAGAATCGATTAGTCTAGCCTGTTTTCAGTTAATGGACGGAACACTGAAGGGGACGGAACGTCCCATCCAATATATCGCAATAAGCATTGTGCTTTGGTACTTTTAATATGAAACAAAGTCTCAGATTTCAAATTTTGTCCATTGTACTGCAGTATTTAAACAATAAATGCTTTACGTTTTGGCGCTGTTTAATGTGAAGTGACAGATCACTGTAGCGTCCTCAGATCAACAGACGCAGCAGCGCGAGGCGCACATGAACTGATCATCTCTCCCACATTAATACCAGTTTCAGCACTTTCAGAGTCTTCCGTGTCTTATAATGATCCGTGTTGACAATTGTGCTGCTTCACATTTTTATTAAGGATTTTTTGATAAATACATTTAAAAGAACAGCATTTATTTATGAGATCTGAACGCATACTTGCTTTAACTTGTGTTAATTTCATTTTCTGGAAAAAATAAATAAATTACTAGCCCCAGACGTTTGAATGGTAGTGTATTACATATAGCAAAAGAAAAGATGGTTGAAACCTGTCAGTTGTAATAAAACTTGTCCCTTGATTGACAAGCCCCCATAATTAATTAAATCTCTTACATTAAAAAAAAAAACATTCTGGGCATTTGCAAATATTGTTTTGCAGTTACTGAACATAATTTTGTTTGTGTAATGTGTGTTTGCTCAGCACAACAGACAATTTAGTTTTACACAAAAATCAGACTTTTGATTTTAATATTTTGATCATGGATCAGCTCTAAGCATGGGTCAAAAGAAAGGATGATCACATAATATGGAAACATGGATGATGTCCAACCAACGAATCCCTCCATCCTTGGCTCCAGCAACACAGTGTTGGGAACTAAACTAAAAGAGAAAGGAATTTGCATTCGTGTCACAAAAATGATGGATAGTTCACAAGAGAGAGCTGGGTAGGGGTTGGTCTCTATGGTACTTCACTGACCCAACTAATCCCACATAGAATCCATTCTGGCAGTTTGGGATGACCCCTAACCCACAGCCTTAAGCAAAAGAAGACAACAAGCTTTTAGATATTATGCTTTCCCATGATTCACTACTACCCAAGAGCAAGCAGTAAACATATGGCACAAACTAAGTACTATTCTGAATATCCAATGATTTTAAGTTAGTTTGTAAGCCATGCCGAATAGGGCTGGGTGAAAAAAATAACAATATCTCGATATTAATCGAATCTCATTTTTACGGAACGATATCGATTCCTAAATCCCAAGAATCGATTAGTCTAGCCTGTTTTCAGTTAATGGACGGAACACTGAAGGGGACGGAACGTCCCATCCAATATATCGCAATAAGCATTGTGCTTTGGTACTTTTAATATGAAACAAAGTCTCAGATTTCAAATTTTGTCCATTGTACTGCAGTATTTAAACAATAAATGCTTTACGTTTTGGCGCTGTTTAATGTGAAGTGACAGATCACTGTAGCGTCCTCAGATCAACAGACGCAGCAGCGCGAGGCGCACATGAACTGATCATCTCTCCCACATTAATACCAGTTTCAGCACAAAATAAACATGACTAAACATCTGAAGGCAAGTTAAAAGAAAGAGCACAACTTTACAATCCCTATCCTGTCTCATGTAATCACTCAATAAGTGTTTCAGCCGCGCAAAGACCTCAATATAATGGCTTCTAAACAATGTCACGTAATGTCAAATTTACCTCAGAAAAAACATATACGGTGACCATAAACTCAGTCAGAAAAATAAACTGTAGAGAGGGGCATTTTGCGTAATATATACACCATATAACATATTCATTAGTGCTGGGCGGTATACCGGTTCATACCAATGCCTGTGTTTATTTTTGTTATGATATGAATTTTTAAAATACCGCAATAGAACTAATAGAACGTGATGAGACAGAAGAACTCATCCACAATATCCACATTGACCTCCACAAATATCCACCGCACAATTAATAATCAGCGCAAAAACATTTATTGTGCTGAAATATCTGTTGTTGAAAGTTAAATTAAGGTTTAATGGTCAACATGCATTGCGCATATTTTATGAGAGTAGGAACTGTAAGGGGATAAAAGCGTGTAATTGTCTGAATATAAATATCAAACGCTTCAAAACCAAAGAAATGACACTAAGCCCTATTCGGAATCCATGAGTTTTATCACTGAGGTGATAAGTAAATTTATTTTTACAGACGTCCATATGAGAAACAATGACCGTCCGAATCGGGCTATGATGTGACTGTGGTCAAATGATATTCCTTACCGTGATATATCGCATTACCGAATACTGGCACAAGTCTAGTGTGATGCTTCACATCCAATATGCGACTGAAGCCATAGGGGACATTTAATGTCTATGAAATTTAACGTGTTTCCCTTTAAACACTTACTTCAGAGTGAGCTATATTTGGATATTACAGAGTTAGATTTAATAGCGACTATATATTTAAACCCAAACAGTGATTTTGATAATCTGGGTTATTTTCGATATTTAGGTTTTAGCTAGTTGGTTGCTTCATTTAGTAGCCAGATTGGGTGGCAAGTAAAAAAAATAAAATAAAAAAATTATACGTTCACAATTTTAATAAAAAATTATCAGAATGAAATACAAATTAAAAAACTCTTACAACTGACAAATTGTAATTTTCTTTTCTCCATTTTTAATCTGAGATTAATGAAAATGCTGACAGTTTTTCCAGATATGAGACCTTATTGATGTAAACACATTCATTCAGAGTCATTTATGTCTTAAGTGAATGTAAACGGATGAGCCAAAAAAAAAAAAAAAGACTATTGCATCTGGGCATTAGGCTTGCAGTGTAAATGCAGCCTAATAGACCAGTCCTTTATGCAACAAAAGGAGTCGATAGTGCAAACTGTGGACAGTGCATGAATAATGCAAATGCAATTACTTTCAAACAAAGAGATGGACACCATTAGTCCTTCCATTAATTAAAGAGGAGAACATAAGGATTATAGGTTAGGTTTCAGTGTGTTCAGGCTTATGAGCACAAAACGTTTAACATCTGCAGACTTACAATCCCCCCAAAAAAGCTTTTCGATTTCATTGTTTAAATGGGTTTAAGCAAAAGAGCAGATGCCATGAAGGCTGAAAGCGCTGTTCAATGTAAACTCAATCACTTGGGGCTGGATGTTACTACTGTTGACCTTTCACCAGAAGGATTTCTTTACCTCAAACACACGCACAGAAAAACAGGAATGTAAAAAGCATCTAATGGCCGGATCAGTTCACTCCAACCAAACCAACCCAACCAGATAGAGATGTAGACAATGATTGAGAATCCCACTGGTCTCCCAGGTGGCTTCTGGGAACTGATGTCATAGCATTCCACAGACACAGCCTCCAAAAGCAAGAGCTTCCCGTTTCCCCCCTACTGAGGTTCAACTCCACTCTCTATAGAAATCATTTCATATTTATCCACCACACACACACACACACTTCTCTTCATTGTTCTTCCATAAAACACAGAACCTAAGCATCTATGAAGCCAGCAACATGACATAAATCTATAGCTTAAATCTAAAATGTACAGTTCAATAATTTGTCCTAGGAGAATATACTTCTGGAAATTATTCACTGAGCTCACTTTATGCTCAGAAGGCTACTAATATAACAATGAATTGTCATCTTATTAGTCACCAGTTAGACATTAAATCACAAGTTAATTTGTTCATAATGTCAGTGGAACACGCATACGCTATGCTGTTAATGACAGTAGCTCTGAAAAACATGAGGGCTTGGTGAAACCAGAGTCCTCCTGTGTGCATGCCAGTATGGAGGCTGATAGATGGTGTAGTGTGTTTCTGGCTGCTCCAGTGCAGTGCATTGTGGACTATATGTGAGGTATGCAGGATGAGCCCTCACAGCGAACAGCTGATACCACTAGCATGACAACACGTTCTGCATTCAGAAATTAACACGCCCAATGTACTATTAAAAACTCCCTGCACATGGACAAAATGTGCAAGTATGTAAGGAATTTATGTAGGTTTATTTTGCAGACAAATCTGAAAGAAAATGTAAAAAAAAAAAAAAAAAAAAGCTACATAATGAAATATTTTCGATGAGAAACATTGCATATTTAATAATAATAATAAAGGCATGTTTTGTTAAAGAAAATTACTGATGGTTAAATTGTTATTAAAACTATATACATGTGAAATATATATAATACTGACTGTTAAATTAATAAACTATATTATGTAAGAGTATACACGTGAGTCCTGTTTTGTTTAAAGCATGTCTTTATTATATAAAATGTTTTACACATCACTATTATAGCCTACCTTTATTGAAAATGCCTTTATTAGTATTAGCTAAATTAAATCTGTGAAAAAGCTATTATAAATTACTCCACACTTTCAATAAGTATGTTTCTCAGTGAATTATCTTTGACAGCACTAGGACTCAACTCAACTCAACATGAAACAGTGCAAAGGCCACAGGTAAAAACACAATGAGATTTGATATACTATAGGTCTGTGACGTTCATGCAGCACTGGGCAACAACATTGCTCAAACAGAGAATAGGGCTGGACAATAATTCAATATCAATATGTATCGCGATATAATTTTTTTCAATAACGGTGATATGATTTTTAAACACATTTCCGATATCTCGATATACATTACCAGTGTTTCCCAAACATTGATTTATTTGTGGTGTTTGATTTCGTTGAATAAACATGAGCACTACACGTTTCAAAATCAGAATGCGGCGCGGGTGTTTTATATGAATGTATCTCTGAAGGGAACCGACTGTCTTCCGAAAAGTTTCGATGGCATTTTTATTTTATCTGATAAAGTAGCGTTCATGGTGCAGCTGCTTTGATTACAGTTGTTACTGGAGAAACCGCTAGTTTTACCACTCTAAAAGCGCCTCCTGCTGGCAGAGAATTAGTTTGCATTTTCAATAACAAGTCAGTCTCCAGCAACATGTTTTTGTTGTTGCTCAATTTTTTTGTTTTCTGCAGCAACTCAGAGCACTTTTCATATTCTTTATCCTGGCTGAAGCACATTTGTTTCAATCTATAAGAATAATCAGCCTACACTACCAGTCTAAAGGTTTTGAACTGTAAGAATTATTATTTTTTTTTTAAGAATTCTCTTCTGCTCACCAAGGCTGCATTTATTTGATGCAAAGTAGAGCAAAACTGTAAAGTTTTGAATTATTTTTTTACTATTTTTTACTAAATCTTCAAAAATCATTCTAATATGCTAATTTGCTGAATATCAATATTTAAAACAGTTTTTTTCAGGACTCTTTGATGGATAGAAAGATCCAAAGATCAGCATTTATCTGAAATAAAAAGCTTTTATAACATTATACACTATTCCATTCAAAAGCTTGGAGTCAGTATAATTTTTTTGGGGGGAAAGAAATTATAGAAATATTATTTAGCGCTGAAATTTTATTTTATTTATAATACGTTTATTTAGCAAGGATGCTTTAAAAGAACACTCCACTATTTTAGAAAATAGGCTCATTTTCCAACTCCCCTAGAGTTAAACAGTTGAGTTTTACCGTTTTCGAATCCATTCAGCTGATCTCCGGGTCTGGCGGTAGCACTTTTAGCTGTAGCTTAGCATAGATCATTGAATCTGATTAGACCGTTAGCATCTCGCTCAAAAATGACCAAAGAGTTTCTATATTTTTCCTATTTATGGAAATTATATTACGCAGCGCCTGAAAATAGGCTTATTGTTAGTTACCTAGCTGGAGACTATTTTCAGGCGCTGCGTAATATCATTGTGCCTGCTGCACCCATGGTACGGCAGCAAAGTTCCTTTATTATTACGCCGGAAAGAGAGTATAGTTCCTAGCCATATCGGCCTAGAAAATCGCAACTTTTCATTTTCCGTCGGTCTTAGCACACGATGTAACTACAGAAGAGTCAAGTTTTAAATAGGAAAAATATAGAAACTCTTTGCGATCTGAATTCTTTAAAAAACATAAAAAATCTTACTGTTCAAAAACTTTTGACTGGTAGTGTATGTCAGCCTGTAGTTTGATATAAGGTGAACATTAATTTATTTGTGCTGTTTTTTTTTCTTAATTATAATATAGTTTTATAGGAGGAGGTTTCATAGACTTGGACAATTCATTTTTCAGAAGTTTGTAGTTACAGGCATCTGTTGTGGGTGTTCTTGGCAGTTTTTATGAGGCTTTTTTTTAATAGTGTTCATATCGATATCGGAATTATATCGTATCGACCGAAATTAAGAAATATATAGTGATATAAATTTTGGCCATATCGTCCAGCCCTAACAGAGAACACCATGCCCCAGATAAAAAAAAACTTCTGAAGCAGCAGTGAGAGCTCTCACATCAATCAAGAAAACATATGGACGCCTGAAGCTATACGCAGCTGCCCCGCATATTGCATTGGAATCCATAACACTGGTAAAAAAAAAAAAAGTGCTGATTCCTCGAAAGCATCAAGACAGTGAGATCAAAGTCTGAGAGACTAACTTCCAACAGGAAAATAACAGGAAAAAGGCCTGTTATTTAAAACCCTCAAACAGATGAATGGTCAGGAATTCTTGAAATTACACAAGCACTTATCAAAAACAGATATGAACCATTTGAAGCAATGCATTAAGATGATCAGTGTTTGCAGCTATATTCACAATTGTAAACTTCAGTACTCGTGATTTTCAGAACTTAAGACTCATGGTTTGCATAAGTAAATTCTGATGCATCTATTCATTACAAAATGTACAAAACATTTTATGTTTAAGACCTTAAACCCTACTCATAAATTTGAGATCACTTAAAGGAGAAAATAATATAATAAATATAATAGCATAAATAAAATAAATTATAAAAATGATAAAACAAAGAATTAACTAATAATTTGAATCAATAATTTAAAGTTACTCAGAAGTTTGTAGGTACAGACATCTGTTGTGGGTGTTCTTGGCAGTTTTTATGAGGCTTTTTTTTAATAGTGTTCATATCGATATCGGAATTATATCGTATCGACCGAAATTAAGAAATATATAGTGATATAAATTTTGGCCATATCGTCCAGCCCTAACAGAGAACACCATGCCCCAGATAAAAAAAAACTTCTGAAGCAGCAGTGAGAGCTCTCACATCAATCAAGAAAACATATGGACGCCTGAAGCTATACGCAGCTGCCCCGCATATTGCATTGGAATCCATAACACTGGTAAAAAAAAAAAAAGTGCTGATTCCTCGAAAGCATCAAGACAGTGAGATCAAAGTCTGAGAGACTAACTTCCAACAGGAAAATAACAGGAAAAAGGCCTGTTATTTAAAACCCTCAAACAGATGAATGGTCAGGAATTCTTGAAATTACACAAGCACTTATCAAAAACAGATATGAACCATTTGAAGCAATGCATTAAGATGATCAGTGTTTGCAGCTATATTCACAATTGTAAACTTCAGTACTCGTGATTTTCAGAACTTAAGACTCATGGTTTGCATAAGTAAATTCTGATGCATCTATTCATTACAAAATGTACAAAACATTTTATGTTTAAGACCTTAAACCCTACTCATAAATTTGAGATCACTTAAAGGAGAAAATAATATAATAAATATAATAGCATAAATAAAATAAATTATAAAAATGATAAAACAAAGAATTAACTAATAATTTGAATCAATAATTTAAAGTTACTTGTTCATAACATTTTAAATACACAACATAATATTTTGTTATACACCAAATGATTATTTTATTACAGACTGAAAAAAAGCAGAAATTATGATATTTAAAAACTACAAATTAAATTAAATTGACATGCATACTGGGATTCTTTATCTGCGGTAAAAACAACAACATCCACATTAGCAGATCTCTATAACACATTATAGCACCCCAAAACAGACTAGTACCCAATATAGAAATTAAAGATGACATATCCGCCCAGAGTAGAGGTCGACCAATATGGGTTTTCCATTCGTCCATTCCTAAATGATTACATATGGTCCCCTAAATCATGAATACATGGTTACATCCTTGACAATGAAGTTGTGCATCTGTGACAACTTGACTGTAAACGAGGCTAGTATTTAGCAGATGCTTTTATCCAGAGTAATGTACATACACTTATTACGGTTGCAGTGAAAGTGTGGACACAACAGTAATGGTCTTGCTTGAGGTTCGAACCTACAACCTTTCAGCAGCCAGCTCAGATTTAACCACTAGATTGTAACAGTGAAACATGTCATGCACTAAACAAATGAATCTCTGGAGACAAAACTCACCGCGTTATCATGCTGCTGGCAGAAGTCCATCCTATCCTGGAAAACATTCAGCATGGAGAAGCTGCTGTGGAAGGACTGGGAGATGTTGATCGGGGTGTTGGAGTTGTTGGTGCGGTTGGCCAGGTGTAAACGCTCGATGAAGTGGTCTTTGGTGAGTCGGACCCTCTGGTGGGCCCTGACGCAGTTATCGCAAAGGTACTCCTGGCAGTCCAGGCAGTGGGAGGTAGCGGGGTTGCCCTCATCACAAGAGCTGCACCGAGGGTCTGAGAGGTGATGGGGTCTCAGAAGACCACCGTGATGGACCACCGATGAAGGCCGACCGTTCTTGCCCTGTTCCTCAGCAGAGACCACCACATCCAGCAGGTTGCTGAAGAGAAAGTTGGAGGAAGGCAGCGCGTCCACGCCTGATTCCGACAGAGACACTTTTTGGTCGCATGTGGGGCATCTGAGCTTCAGAGGGTCACCTGGGCTCCTGTGGCCCTCCAGGCATTGCCTGCAAAAGGCGTGCAAACAGGGCAAGACGTGCAGCCTCCTGGTGGATGAGGTAGATGAGGAGTTGGAGGTCTGGGAGGACGAGGAGGAGGTAGATGAATTGGAGGAGATCGGAGCAGAGCAGCCGCACAGCTCCTTGCACAGCGGACATGTTTGCAGGTCGGAGTCTGAGAAAGACGCCATTTGCGCAGAGGACCACAAAATAACTTCACACATAAAGATGCGTTAAGACACACAAACGCTTCCGAAATGGTTCCCTGATCAATTCGAGCAAATGATGCAGATCATAGACTTGGCATGCTGCATTCAACGATACTTGATATATACATTCCCGTTTAATGAGTTTAGATTGAATTGGGCTGTCTGCTTTGGTTATTATCGATAGATATTCGCTGAACAAACTCTTTACGCAACTTCTCGAGCGCGCGTTTGGATACCAATTGTCATTTTGAGGCCTTATAATCCCTCGCTATGGGGCATTTAATATTGTTGCGAAACATGAAATCCGCTGCGAGGTCCCTGCTCCGATCCTCCCCCACCGCCGCATGACGAGAGGGGCCAAACGCGCTCGATACAGTGTCAGTTTTGTCCTTCCCAAGCGCAAATATGTCCGTTTTCCATGAACGCGCTTTAGTCTACCATCTGCGCGTGATTATTCTCAATACGCGCTTGCGCGAGCCGCAATTAAATAATTCAAATTATGTCCCATGTAGCTCGTTAGCACGCAGCGCAGCGTCCCTCAAGATCCTGTTACTGTGGTGAGGCTGAAAAGCCCCTTTAACTTCCCTCAGTCCGGTTACAGTAACACTTTGGCGAGGGGTATAAAGTAACCATTCAACCTTTCGTTTCCACTCGTTCCCGAGTTTCAGATGCCCATATTCGTCGTCGCGTTTACAGCGCAAAACAAACGCTCTCTCCGCGCGCCTCTTCAATCCGCATTCATTTTCACTGGCAATGACGCTCGCGCGGACTACAATTCTACAGCGCGAGATCATCAAGCGAACGCGTCCATACTAAAAAAGCCTAGAGCGCGCTTCCGCCTGAGAACACTCTAGAAGGGCGGGGCTTAAGTGACGAGGGGGCGGGGTTGGGCAGGGCATTCACTTTAAAGTAGTACATATTCAGCATATATATATATATATATATGCAGCTGGGTAGATTACTTACAAATTGTAGTCTGTTATTGATTCCAAATTACATCGCAAAAGTTGTAGTTAGTAACGTAATCTGTTACGTTTACACATTTTAGGTAATATAATCTATTCATTGAATAAAATATATTCTATTAATTGTAATTAACAATATGAATTAAACATTGCATTACATCAAGGTTTCCCAAAATGGGGTCCATAAAGGTATACTGCTGCAGGAGAAAGGAACTGTTTTAGAAAGGAACATTTAAAAGATGACAAAGAGTAATTAGGGAGAATCGATTTTGAATAATTTATTGAAATTGTGTGAATAATATGTAATCAATATTAGGAGTATTTAAACAATTTTATAACATATAATTACAAGTACTTAATTTTTGGATTTTTTTATTTATTTATTTTACTGCAGTCATTTGTGTCATCCCATATTCTATTCTCATCCCATATGTCTTGCTCCTTGGCTTTAAAAATTGCTCATTCTTTCTTACCTAAATATCCTTCAACTGTTTGATTCTTGGTATAAATAAATTAATATGGGTCAAATTTATCTTGTTAATCTGAAGGCGTGGTCAAATAGATTTTATTTTTCTATATTTAAATTATTTTTTATTTTTTGTCTTGTTAATTATAACATTACTAGCATAATTTTTTTTATTTTTCTATTTTTGTTTTTGTGTGTTTATTATTGATTAGATTCCCAACAGGAATTACGATTCAATACTAGGGCTGCCATATATACTTCAGACTGAAAACATGATACTGAGCAGCATAATGTTCTTTAAAAGGAACACTAATCTGGTTTGGTGTCAGTGAAGGGGTGATTGAGCATTATTGATGGGGCCGTGGGTGTACGCAAGACAAAAAAGGTTTCTAAACATGTTCTAGGACACGAAGGTCCCTTTGTATACCATTATTTCCCATTAATTCTCCCAGCCATCATCTTTCAACAGTACATGCTAATTTCCCTCCACACCTGAACCTATGAAATCAATCTCAACCTTTTTGTAATCAATACTACCCCTCCTGAGGGCCCCTCCTGTAATAGATAGCTACCACATGTATGACTGGCTTTTGTGCACGTTTATGGGCACTTAGAATGGGGTGCTGGGGTGGCTCTTGTGACAAGGGAGGGAGCTTCTCGGTGGGGCTTAGGCTCCAGATGCAGGCTGCCCAATAAAGCAGTGGGATGCCAAGCTGAAAGACAGGGCTTTGGGAGGGACCCTTTGACCCCATTATTATGGCTGGGATTAGGGGTAGTGGAGGCTGCCCACACTCGGCTGCAGAGCTCTGGCCATCCCAAGGACATTCCATTGATCTACATGAGGAAAAAGCCAGAAAGGGGGTTGGGTGAGGGCAGAGGCTCAGCAAAACCAAGCAAAGCAAGGAAG
Organism: Sinocyclocheilus rhinocerous; assembly: GCF_001515625.1. Classification (NCBI taxonomy): domain Eukaryota; kingdom Metazoa; phylum Chordata; class Actinopteri; order Cypriniformes; family Cyprinidae; genus Sinocyclocheilus; species Sinocyclocheilus rhinocerous. Next base: position 209,675 of record NW_015658988.1, on the reverse strand, counting down.
GGTCATGTCACATGGTGGAAATGACCACAGGCAATGTGCACAAGGGTTGTGCGTACGTGTGAGAGTGGATCTGTGTAATGAAGCGCTCATTCTTTCTCAAGCCCAGGAAGTAGCTAGTCCTTTTAACTGTCACTCATAATCAACATGTAATGGATGATTTTATTAAAATCCTATTAGTGTGTTCCCAGCTATCAGGGAACATCAGAACTTTTAAAAAACATTAAAAAAAAAAAACTGGATGGAGAACATTCACAAACAACGTTTTTTTTTTTATATGCTGTATATATAACTTTATGTAATCGTTAGCAAACCGTTCTTAGAATATATTTTTGTTAACTGGGATGTGGCCCAAGGAAACTCTCTGTATGTGATTTGTCCATTTTTGATTGACTTTATGTGCTTAAACCTCAACAATGCAATTGATAGATTGGTTATCAGCAGGGGTTTCCTGCAGGCCTGTCTTCTAATCACAGGATTACATTTATATCCACTTACTGAACAAAGACTCTTGCCCTGTCATACCCTGTTGTATCACTGTTGAACTGACTAATTGATAATTAGTCTCGCTTAGCTTGTGAACATCTTTAAGATAGCTCTCACTTTAATTGCTATGCAATACACACTGCTGAAAATACATGGAATGTTGGCAGAAAAAAATATATATTATTGCATATATTCATCTATTTCATTCATGTGACTTTTCCACTCATCCAATCATTTGTAGAATAAAGTAATGGCACGAAATACAAAACCACAATAACCTTACAAAACAAACCCTACCTGTCTAACATTCATTGACATTTTAGGGTCAAGGTTACACTCTAAAAAATGCTGGGTTGTTTCAACCCAACTTTGGGTCAAATATGGACTAACCCAACTTTTGGGTTAAAAATGTAATGTAAAAATGTAACCCAACAGTTGGGTTAGTCCATATTTGACCCAAAGTTGGGTTGAAACAACCCAGCATTTTTTAGAGTGTAGGGTCAAACGTTTGGAATAATTCAGATTTGTTGTTCTTGTGTTTTTTTTTTAAAGAAGTCTCATGCTCACAAAGGCTGCTTTACTAAAATACACTAAAACAGTAATGTTGTGAAATCGTATCATAATTTAAGCTGTTTTCAAATGTTAAAAAGTCATTTATTCCTGTGATGGCAAAGCAGAATATTCAGCAGCCATTATCCCAGTCTTTAGTTTCATTCAGAAATCATTTAACATGCTAATTGGGTGCTCAAAAACTATTCCAAACTTTTGACCCTAACCTTTGACCCTAACCTTGACCCTAAAATGTCAATGAATGTTAAACATATATATATATATATATATA
>NW_015658988.1:202817-208235 GCF_001515625.1 Sinocyclocheilus rhinocerous | reverse complement strand
AACATATATATATATATATATATATATATATATATATATATATAATTTTCAATCCAGCAAGAATCTGTTCATTATTAATTTGGACAGACTCTCCCATTTACAGAGATGGAATGTGGGTTAAATATCTAAGTCCATCTATGTTAAATTCAAGGAACAATGTTAACGATCAGCATTTTTCTTGGTGTATTTAGCACCATTACTTTGCCCCATTGGTGGTCATAAATATGGTGAATGATTAGAGAAGAAGTCATGTGACTGGAACAGATGAACAGAGAAAACTACTGAATGTCTTTCACTCATTTACAGGTTATAACCTCAGGCAGATAAAAAAAAAAAGATGCAGTGAAGATGTTCTTTAGTAAAAATGTGGCACATACATGATGCATAATGATAGATATTTAGTATTAATAGTTATCCAAACGCTAATTGTAAAAGTTGACTAGATTTATATAGCAGTAGCATCTTGGTTTGTGTTGGTTTGATTCTTCAGAGAAGATATTTGCGTTCTCTCCTTCTCTTTAGAGTTCTTCTCGTATTCTGATGAGGGGGTTTCTTAAAGTTCACTCATGAAGGAAATTAAGAATGTCTGTCAGAGTTCCTGTGGCTGACTGACCCATTTATTACCCTTATGGGATGTGGTTGTATATGAAGATGTCAAACATAATCATAAATGACACCTCATGGATATAATTTTGCATGGTCTGACAGTGGCTCAGGAGGGCAAATGGGATCTTTTAGTTCATGGTGTAACCTAAACAATTTCCTTTGAGATGCATTAACAAAACATAGGGCCGAATGCATAGAAACACCATTTAATAGCTATTGCTTTTACTTACTTACGCTATGTAACCAGTTATTTGTTCACATCCCCAACAACAATGGCTGACCAGTAGATATTCAAGTAGTTTCATTATAATGATAATTGATTATAGACTTCAGGCAGGGTTTTTGATGTACAGTATAATGAGTAAAATGAGAAGAAAGAAAATCCTCCCTGCCCACAGAGAAGCAAATATGTCTGACTGCTCTGTGACCTGCTTGCTGATAGCCCCCGTCTCCATCCTGCATGAGTAAATCTGTCTCAAAGCAGACAGTAGAGGGGGGCAGAGCATGAACAGACTCACAGGTAATGTTTGAAAGGGCTGAGATAATGCTCAAAAATGTGAGGGGGCCTGCAAGTTCAGCTTCGAGATGCATAATATGACATCTGCACAACCAGTCAAAGTTTGACGTAAGATTTAAAAAAAAATCTTGCTTTAAAAGAGTCTCTTGTGCTCACCAAGTCTGCATTTATTTAATGAAAAATACAGTAAAAATACAAAAAATACAATACAAAAAAAAAACTGTTCTTTTCAACTTTCTATTCATTAAAAAAATATCCATCCACAAAAATATTAAGCGGAGAAACAGCTGTCAACATTGATAATAATAATAACAATTTCATTAATAATAAATTAGCATATTACATTTTTGATGTTTTTTGTGAATGTGTAGATAATATAGATTTTGTTACGGTCTAATCTAGTATGATGGCACACTAATAGATAAAAACCTGTTGAGACAGAAAAGACTACACACTAGGCATATGCTTGCTTACACAAAAAAAGGAGTCATATTTTTCATTTCATTAGCATTTTATAGACGTCGTCATTATTGTAATTAACCCTAATTATTCCTTTAAAATAGTCCTCCTGGCTATTCTAACTATGGATCATCCAGTAGACTACAAACTTGGAAAAAAAAACATTTATCTACTATAAACAATGTGTTGCCATAATATTAGTATTATACAGCTTCATATACGACACTTCATTATATTATCATTATTCATTCATTCCTGTTAGAGTGGAAAATCCAAACAGGTACATATTAATGTATACAATAGTGACTGGTACATTTGAAACATTGTTTACATTTTTGTGGTTACAAAGTTTTGATATTTTCTTCATATTCATAGATATCAGAGTATAAACCTTTGAAACACAACAGCAGCAAACAACATGGATACACTGTACACTACATCTTAAGACAGACTAGCATTTAGGATTGCTAATGTACAAACACTACACCGGAAGAGAAGACTTTCAGATTTTCAAAGAACACTTTTCACTTTTCCAATTCTTAATACTTATATACTCAGCATTTAGACAAAATCTTTTGTCGAAACACATCTGAATTTTGACTGTGCATTTTAGATTTTGGCAGTTGGTATTAGTTTACAGGTATTCAATGTGTTTATCTCCTGACAGTCAGGAACATTTGGCTTTTGAAATGATAAAGACGACTCAAGCAGTCACTCGAATGGAGCATCATTCCAACACCACTCTGAAAACCAGAACCAATCAAAAATGTGTATTTAAAAACCCAAAGTTGCATATTAAACTTCCAAAACATGATTATAATTACTGCATTATAAATCTCTGATATGGTGCAACTAGCATCTGATCGTTTTAAGGCAAAAAAGAGCCTTATCAGAATTTCCAAGAGCTGTTTTTATATTAGATGGAGACATGATACTTAAAAAAAAAAAATATATATATATATATATATATGGTTGGCGGTGCAAATAAACAACAAACTTTGTGCTATAACATACATCACATGACTGGGGCCTCAAAAGCACAACACTATGTGCTAGATCCAAAGTGCATGTATAATGCCTATACACTAGGCCAAATCTCAAAATCTTCAAAACATTGCGACTATGAGCCTGAGAGGCACAGTGATAAAGTCCAAATAGAGTTCAGTGTGTTTCAGCCCTTCCAGTCCCAGGGAATACACAGATCCCCATCCTGCATGACTGAATAGAAGTGAGAGATGTAGAGATGAAGGCCCTGCATCTGAGGGGATTTCTCCTCCATCAGACGCCTGCAGCAGGGGATCATCTGATTGCTTGACACACTGGGCTCTTTAGACAGACTGCGCAGACACAAATCCTGCAGACAACTCGAAATGATGTCTTCTTCCTCCGCCTCCAACCTGCATAGAAGGGAAAAACAGTCACTATATGTATATGTATACTGTATCGCGTATCTTGTCAGTGTCTGCGCTTGCTTGGCCATTTGTTGTGGAAAAAATAAGGAAAGTGTGTCCAGCAGAATTAATTTAGTATTTTGTTAAAAGCTTAGTTTACCGCGGCAGCCGTCGCGTGACGCCTCCTCCATCGACTCTACCGTGCGACTCCACCGGGCAGGGACACCGGCAAAGGATAAGTATCGCTTTTTATTTCTCCTCTTTCCTACTACTTGTTTCACTTCTGTTTCAGTTTTTATAACCATTTCTTACTATGTGTAAGTAAGTTGTTGTTTTTTAGCATGTAAGTTTGGCAGTGTTATTTTTTAGGATTACTGATAAACTACTGTCATTTGATTTGTATTATTTGTATTTGTTATTTATTTGAATTTTAGTTACATTATGTCTGAATTTATTATGTCTGTATAGGTCTTTTATTAAGTTTTAGTTTTATTTAATTGGAGTTATTGGTCAAATATGGACTAACCCAACTTTTGGGTTAAAAATGTAATGTAAAAATGTAACCCAACAGTTGGGTTAGTCCATATTTGACCCAAAGTTGGGTTGAAACAACCCAGCATTTTTTAGAGTGTAGGGTCAAACGTTTGGAATAATTCAGATTTGTTGTTCTTGTGTTTTTTTTTTAAAGAAGTCTCATGCTCACAAAGGCTGCTTTACTAAAATACACTAAAACAGTAATGTTGTGAAATCGTATCATAATTTAAGCTGTTTTCAAATGTTAAAAAGTCATTTATTCCTGTGATGGCAAAGCAGAATATTCAGCAGCCATTATCCCAGTCTTTAGTTTCATTCAGAAATCATTTAACATGCTAATTGGGTGCTCAAAAACTATTCCAATGGCAGTGTTATTTTTTAGGATTGCTGATAAACTACTGTCGTTTGATTTGTATTATTTGTATTTGTTATTTATTTTAAATTTAGTTTATTTATGTCTGAATTTATTATGTCTGTTTAGGTCTTTTATTAAGTTTTAGTTTTATTTCATTTGAGTTGTTTTAATACTTCAACAAACTAAATGGAAATGAAATAATATATATATTGAATTTATAAATGTGTATGTACATATATATATATACATATATATGTGTATGTGGTTGTACATACACACATATATGTAGTTTTTTTTTTGGTGTTTGGCTTAGTGTTATGTTAGAATCATTATTATACTCATATACCTTTTGTTCTTTAATATTTTGAATTGTTTTTAGCTTTATTTTTTGTTTTTCATTTAAATGTTAAGTTTTGAAATTGTGTTGTATGCATTTGTCATTTTTATTTAATCTCTTTATTTTTAAAATGTGTATAGGTAGTATTTATAAAGTTTTAGCTTTTAGTTTTGGATCTGTTTTTAGTTAATACTACAGTTGATTTCTTCTGTTGTCCTCATTTGTAAGTCGCTTTGGATAAAAGCGTCTAATAAATGACTAAATAAATAAAAATTAAATAACTCAAACTCTGACATTGCAATATTGAAAAACCTTTCATTTAAACTGCTTTGTACAGAATTGCCATCACTAGTTTGTCACCGGCCTTGAACGTGGCGTCTAAAATATCTCAAAATACCAGCAAGGTTCACATCAAGCAGAGGTCACTCGAAAAGGTGATGGGCAGAGCTTTTGCTAAGAAAAGCTGCTAAAAAAGACTTGCCGTCCTGACTGCTGACATGGATACTTTCTGGCACCACAGTGACACACTCCACCATCAACAACATATGTACGGTCAATGGCAGTTGATACAGGCAACTTTTGTGACTTAAGTACAGTGTGCTGACAGTGCAGGTGCTTCGGCCAGCTCTGATGTGCAGTGACTGGATTTAGCTCAGGGAACAACCATAGGGCTCTTATTTCTAACACCCAGTCCAAGAGCCAAAAGACTAAATATCAGTTGGCTCCGTTTCTAAATGGGTTAGAGAAGCTGCTGTACCTAATGCCATCTCAATTTGAGTTCACTGACAAACAGGTTATGCCAGCTTTTACCTTATTTCCAAGCCCTGTCTGAAGATGCCAAATAGATGTAACAGGCCATGCAAGCCAACTGTGGCCTGTCAAAAGTCATTTACTCAACTTCAATTCTTTGCGCTTAAAAGGATGTGGAGGAAAAATCTGCTATTTCAAAAACCTGCTTGTATTAATAGAGACTTGGTTATCAAAAAAAGGTCGTTATATTAATACTTGAATCCAAATGTGTAAATTTCTGCTTCACTAAATAAGGAGAAAAAGAGGTAAGAGAACAGGTGCATGTGCAAATCAACAAGTTCACATCACCTGCAAAACACGTTCACCAGCTTTTCTTTCCAGACTGTTGTTTGAGACGTAAAACAGTTTGACCTGTCACCTGACATATTATGAACACCCAAACAAGCTCTCACACACTAGAGGTATAATT
>NW_015658988.1:195501-202375 GCF_001515625.1 Sinocyclocheilus rhinocerous | reverse complement strand
ATGTGTATAAGTAGTATTTATAAAGTTTTAGCTTTTAGTTTTGGATCTGTTTTTAGTTGTTTTAATACTACAATTGATTGCTTCTGTTGTCCTCATTTGTAAGTCGCTTTGGATAAAAGGAAAAAATAAATAAATAAAATAAAAAAACTATATTACAAAAAAAATAATAGCAGCCAGAGACACTTGACAAAACATTTTAAGACACATTATCTAAAGAAGAGACATTTTTTTGACATTTTTTTTTTATTAGGTAAAATTATTGTTTTAACAATGTTTAGATTTGTTTTTTTAACTATGGAAAAAAAAAAAAAAGATCATGTTAAAAATGAAATATAGTGTACATGATTTTTAGTATAGCACTGAGATTTTCATCATTCTTATCATTATGGATGAAGATTTTAACCAAAGCTGCATTTATTTGATTAAAAATACAGTAAAAAGTAATATTGTGCAACAGTATCATAATTTAAAACAGCTGTTTTCTAGGTTACTCGAGTTTTTCAGTGTCACATAATTCTTCAGAAATCATTCTAATATGCTGATTTGGTGCTCAAGAAACATTTCTTATTAATATCGATGTTGTACTGCTTAATATGTGATTAACAGAAAGTTCAAAAGATCAGCATTTGTTTGAAATGGAAAACTGTCATTTAATGAAATTATTATTTCTTAAATAAATAAATGAAAAATATAATCAAATCAAATAAAACATACTGATCCCAAACTTTTAAATGAACAGTAGTGTAAATTTCAAAAGACAATAATTCTAGTGGCTAAAAATAAACAATGTAATAAGCTAAATTATGGAAGAAACCCTGTTGCAACACTTTTTTTTTCTTTAAGTGTAACAATATGAAAATAAACATAATTGGTCTTTATAATAATATACGGTTACACTTTATTTTAAGGTGTCCTTGTTACAGTGTAATTATACATTTAAGTATAGAGTAACATTAATTAACTACATGTACTTACTATATGGTTAGGGTTAGGATTAGGGTTTGGCTTGCATGTAATTATGCATAATTTATTTTTATTATAATAGTAAGTACATGTAACTTGTGTAACAAGGACACCTTAAAATAAAGTGTTACCTAATATACTGATGAATCATGCACAATAAGACAAGATAAAAGAGAAATGGTAATTTCTGATGTCATGTTAATGTGCAATGATAGGTCAAGCACTCACTTGTCTCTGCGTTGCATGCGTCTCCGGGCCTCCTGGGCCTGGCTCTGGAGGAAGTTCTGCAGCTGGAGGGTGTCACACATAGTGGGGATGATGAAGTGGCCTATCTCATGCAGGCAGGGGGTGGAGTGGTCACTATGGCAACAGAACAGAATAGAAAAACAATGATTGACGGGACATTAAGCAGCACAAAGACTTCTAAGTGAACAGTGAGGATATATCAGTCAGAAATGAATAGAACACAGGGAACCACAGGAATAACACTATACCATTCATATACAATCTGTTGTTAACAGACCAGTATGGTCTCTCTTCGGTTTCATTTTTATGTTTATCTTGTCCTTTTAGTGGAATACTATTCTTTACATTTTCCACAGCAATCCATTTAAAGCTACAGTGCATCATTTATTGTAATTTCACTTGCTGTTCACATCAAGATACCAATGATACTATATTAGTGTCCACAACAATGGACAGTACGGTTTGTTTGTTGTAAGCAAACATTACAGTTATTTTGTATTTCGATTTGCTGATGGCATCAAAAGAAAATAATTAAATTAAAGCAAACAAACTGCCATTTAGATTTTATTTTGAAGTGGCATTAATGGAGAACAGGCTTTCTGGTCACATAATGTTACAGTTATGTTAGTTAGATTTTATCCATAACAATTTGATTGGACTGTTGGCTATGACATTATTGCCTAATATTACTTTTAAATATTTATATCTAATAATTTTTGTTAATATACTACCATTTGTTTTTTTTAAAGAAATTAATAAATTGATCAAAAATAATACTAAAGACATTTATAATGTCAATTTATAAGATGAAAAAACATATATATCATTGTTTCCACAAATATATTAAGCAGCACAGTTGTTTTCAACATTGATAATGATAATAAATCTTTATTGAGCACCAAATCAGCATACTAAAATGATTTCTGAAGGAGTATGTGACACTGAACTGACTGAAGACTGGAGTAATGATGCTGAAAATTCAGCTTTACCATCACAGGAAATATTAAAATAGAAATCCATTATTAATTGAAATAACATTTCACAATAATATTGTTTTTACTGTACTTCTGCTCAAATAAATGCAGCCATAAAAGACTTATTCCAAAAACATTTTAAAAAATCTTACCAACCCTAAAGATTTGAACTGTAGGGAATATTATAAAAACATTAAATGATTTTTTTATCTCTTCTTTAATTATGTTATAAGAAAATAAAAGTTGGTTCAGAGAAGGAAAAAAACAAAAATTTCCTGATCCAACAATACAACGCAAAAATTAATTTATTTTGTGACTTGATTTCATGGTAACTTTAAAGGAACACTCCACTATTTTTGAAAATAGGCTCATCATTCCGGCGTAATAATCAAGGAACTTTGCTGCCGTACCATGAGCGCCTGAAAATAGTCCCCAGCACACTCCCTGTGCAAGCCCTAGGGGAGTTGGAAAATGAGCCTATTTTCAAAAATAGTGGAGTGTTCCTTTTAACCTGCCCATAAGTAAGCTTGCCTTACATACTGGTAAGTCAGTCTGGTATTGTTGAGACTCAATTTCTCACATAGTTGAAGGTCGTAAACACAGAAAATGCGCACAAACAAATGGCTGGAATTGAAGCATACGAGTATTTACTTTTCCAAGGTCATTGTGAGGCCTTGCATGCTGCGCGGGTGCAGAGAGAGGCGCTGAGGCAACAGTCTCTTGTGGAAAGTGTTGAGGGTGCTGTAGTGTTCCTCCAGAGGCAGAGCTGGACCCATCCGCTCGATGTGGATCACCTGAATCCCTCCCAACAGGTGACTGATGTGCTCTTTCAGCCAGTCCGACTGCTGGAACAGGCTTCGGTAACTCAGCAATCTTTCAAAGAGCTGAGCATACACATGGACAGACACAAACACATCTTAGTCAGCAAAAATGTTTATGTTTTTTTTTTTTAAAGCTAAGAATACCATAAGACTGGTTTAATAGATGAGCTGTACCTTTGTCCATTGATGGTGGACATCCATTGTTCCTAACATAACATGCCCGGAGGCATTCATCCCTGACTGGTCAGTAAAAACTATTGTGTGTCCTATGTTTTGGAAAAGAAACAAAATTAAGCAAATATTATGCCATCTAATTCCATCTCGTGAATCTCATTTCCATGGTTACCTCTCAGGATGTGCAGAGCCTCAGGGCTTTGTGTGAAGAGACGACCCAGACTCTGCAGCTGACTGCATTTGTGTGCAAAACCCCATTTGCGCTGCCACCTACAGGACAGAGAACCACATGATCAAAGTGAATATATTGACAACAGTATGTAAGAACTGGATACTCTGTCCAATAGTTTTACACATGCAGACAGAAGTTTAAAAGTATGGGGTTGGTAAAAATTGTTTCAATGTTTTTGAAGTCTCAAGGCTGCATTTGATCCAAAATACAGAAAAATACTGTGAAAATATTGTGAAATTTTCTGTTTTAATATATTTTAATATGTAATTTCTACCTGCTGGATTTTCAGCATCATTACTATAGTCTTCAGTGTCACATGATTCAGAAATCCTTCTAATATCGTGATATAGTGCTCAAGTAACATTATCATCTTCAATGTTGAAAGCAGTTGTACGGCTTAATACTTTTGTGAAAACCATGACACTTTTTTTTTCAGGATTCTCTGATGAATAAAAAAGTTGAAAAGATCAGCATGCATTTGAAATAGATTTTTTTCTGTAACATTATAAACGGTCACATTTGATCAGTTTAATGTGTCCTTGCTGAACAGAAAAAAAAATATAAAAAATAAAAAATAAACATTATCCCAATTTTAAATATCACAGAGGCTTGGCCTTGGGCCATTTTTACTTGTCCTCTGCACAGACTTTTTATATTTCTTTGCATAATAATATTGTGTTAAATCCTTTCTATAATAAATTTAAAGTCAAAGAAAATCTATTAAGTAACTTTAAAAACGATTTATAAAAATACAATTTTCAACCCATTTGGTACATATAGCCTATGTGCACCATTTGTAATATATGTAGTTTCACTCATTTTTTCAATTTCACTTAATATTCTGAGAACAGTTGGAAGTTTAATTTGAGAATATATTTAATAAAAAATGGAAAAATTTCACAAAACAAACACCACACCATAATATACAATCAAAATATCATTTGAAGGTTAATTAATGCCAAAAGTAAGATTTAGCAGACTATTAGAGCATATAGTCTGAGTTAGAGCTGACCTGATATCCAACAAACCAAGTTTCTGAATCAGCTCTCTTTTCAGTCTTTTCAGCTCCTCACGGCGTGGAACACTGGCATTCTGTTTCTTTGTGGCTTCTGGCTCATTGTTTCTCAGCCATAAACTGAATATAAAGACAAACAAAAAAGCAAAACAATGTTTAAGATCTGACAGTAAGTTAAATGAAACATTATATATCCAAGATTCATTAAAGAATAGTGGCAATGAAATATGCCTGATATAATATACCTTTGTTCATATATTACATATAGTATTGTCTTTGTATTAGTGTGTTACTTTGTACTAGTGTATTCTATACTAGGTCTCCAAAACCCTTTCTAAAGATGTTATAAAGCACAAAGTTCTTCCACTCAAATGGGTCAGGGAGTTCACAGTAGTCGGGTTAAGGTTTAGCCAATTCCAATATCAACACACCACACAAAACTACAGCAAACAATAATCAAGCTCAGGTTTAACCCTGTAAAGTTTAACATATGAAATAATCAAGGAAATCACTTTTTTTTTTTTTTTTTAATGGAACAGTTTATTGAACCTTAAGCACCACCCGGCCAGGCGGCTCACCTCGCTCCTGTAGTTTGTCTCATCTCTGTTGCTAGTGAGACCCACCACAGTCGTGTCAGCCGCAAACTTAATGAAGAGGTTGGAGTTGTGTGACAGTGTGCAGTCGTGTGTCAGCAGAGTGACGAGGAGGGGGCTCAGCACACATCCTTGGGGGGCACCAGTGTTCAGTGTGATGGTGCTGGATGTGTTACTGCCGACCCATACTGCCTGAGGTCTCCCAGTCAGGAAGTCGATAGGTTGGCCCTAGCTGTCTTCAGGCCCACCTCATCTCCAGCTCTGAAGGCAGCGATCCGAGCCTTCAGGAGTCTGTAGACCTCCCCTGTCATCCACGGCATGGTCTGAGGCACCGAGGTGGGGGAGGGGTAGGGCCTTGTAAGCTCCTCTCTGGGTGGTGTAAACAAAGTCCAGAGTGTTGTTTCCCCGTGTTGGAAAGTCTATGTGTTGGTGTATTTTTGGGAACACACTCTTTAAGTCTATCTACCGTCCTCTCAATTAAAGTGCAAAAAGCATGTATATGAGTCGTGATAATGCTAAGAGTGTATAGGCAAACTTATCTGATGAAAGAATGAATAAATAAATAAATAAATACAATATATGGATTGGTGTCCAAAAAAGGTCTCTCTCAATACCTGAGTGTGGGCTCCACTCTCCTGGCTTGTTCTAACTCCTGCTCTGGGTCCCTGAATCCTGTGAAAGTGTAATAAGTCTTGTCCCATTTAATGGGCCGATAGAAAGCTGTTCCAGGCTGTTGTGTTGAGCTCTTCCCAGTCTCAGCCTTGAGCACGTCTTGCATATGTTTAACCGAGAGACTACAGGATCTCAGAACATCCAACACTGTGCTCAGAACATCCTTAGACTGCAGGGTGAGAGTCACTGAACGGAATCCTGGGAAACGTAGGGTTATCTAATTAAAATCATGCATTGAAAACAAATGATACATTACTCTTTTGTAATTGACTGAAAGCCTATATATATATATATATATACATACACACACACACACACAGTTGTGCTCAAATTTACATGCCCCTTGCAGAATATGTAAAACGTTAATAATTTTATCAAAAATTATTATCCTGAGCAGTTCAACTGCCTGTTGTTCTTCAGAAAAATCCTCCAGCTCCTGTACATTCTTTGGTTTTCCAACATTTTCTGCATATTTGAACCATTTCCAACAGTGACTGTATGATTTTGAAATCCATCTTTTCAAATGGAGGACAACTGGGGGAATCATACATAACTATTATATAAGGTAAAAACATTTACTGATGCTCAAGAAGGCAACACAATGCATTAAGAGCTGGAGGGTGTAACCTTTTTGAATTGGATAATCAGGGTAAATTGTACTTATTCTGTCTTAATTTACACATCATCCAGCTCTTAATGCATTGTGTTGCCTTCTTGAGCATCAGTATGTTTCCAACTTTTGTAATAGCTGTGTATGAGTCCCTCAATTGTCCTCCATGTGAAAAGATGGATCTCAAAGTCATACAGTCACTGTTGGAAAGGGTTCAAATATGCAGAAGATGCTGGAAAACCAAAGAATGTGCAGGAGCTGGAGGATTTTTCTGAAGAACAGCAGGCAGTTGAACTGCTCCGGACCAACAAGGCACTCATGAACAACTATCACAACACAGAAAGACAGTCGTGGATCATCCAGGAAACAACACAGATTAAGGTTCACTTTTGGTGTAAACTTTTGAACGGGGTCATTTTTATAAATTCAGTTATTATTTTGTCTTGTGGAGAATATATAAACATCTGTTATGTGAAATAGCTTATTAAGGACAATATTAAATAAACAGTAACATGCAATTTTCATAATCCCTCTTATTTTGTTAAAATTATTAACATTTTGCATATTCTGCAAG